>NC_083465.1:17660800-17753300 GCF_030014155.1 Tachysurus vachellii
AACACAGTCGTCTCACCATCTCACACGCAGCACGATGATGCAGAGAGCTCTTTAAAACAGAAATAAAGAAGATGGGGGCGGTTGGGTTGACACCATTTAACAGACCACTGAGGGCTGGATCAAGGTGACATTTCCCGATAAGGTAAACTTGGAAGACAGCCCAAAATAATCAAAGTTCATCAAAACCCATTCATTTATTAATTGTATATTTTTAGTGCAACCTTAGGGCTTATAGCAGCCATTCTAATACATGGCACTGGGGGATGATAAGGAGATTTACATATCTAATTATAATGACATTTCAGGGGCCCTGTGATGGTTGATTCATTTTAATTCATGTCTCTGCCGTTTGGCTGTTTTGGGGGCTGTCCAGACGGAGTGTGAGGGGGTGAGGAGGCAGCAATAATGACAGCAGAATGCTGCTTCATTAAGGCTGATGGAGACTGGGTGGAGCGGAGGCTCCGGTGCGTGCCCGTCTCGGTGCCCGCGGCCATGCCCACACAAAAGGCCTTCAGAGCAGGTGCTAACAAGGTCAGAGTGCCTCCGAGCCATCTGGGCAGAGCCTGGTGCAATGTCACCAAGACTGTCTTTGTGCACAGAGCCTTCCAGAGCAATCATCAGTGGTACTCAAAGAAATCAAAAGATGCTGGCTTTCTTTGGAGGACTGCGTATTTAACTCTGGCCCAACAAAAGATGCGCTAATTGGTTGGGTGCAATCTGTCTCTACCATGCACAGAGCAGTTGGGGCAGTGATATCAATTTAGATTTTTTTTTTTATTTGCTCCACAAAAGATTTTTTTATTCTTTGTGTTACTACATTTATTCTAAAAGTTATCTACATGTTTAGCATTCAATCTTGAAGCTTAAAATACATCTAAAATGTAAATATCAACAGGCATTTCTGACTAACAATCAGTTGTTAGATTTGAATGTAGAGAATGCAGCAGTTCGTCTTTAAAAAGGTGCAGAAATGGATTTTTCTGAATAAAGCAGTCTTAGGAGCATAAACACTGTACTGCATGTATGTACGGAATTTTAAAAGCAAAATTCACTCCATAAAAATGCATTATTTTTATTTCATGTATTTTATTTAAATACACGTAAAAAGCACTTTCCTGTCATTTGTAAAGGAATGTGTAAAGAAAATTTAAAGTAATACCATTTCATTTTTTTCTTGTATGCTGCAAGAAACCACATTTAAAAAAAGTAGTTTGGAATAAATATATACATGCAAAGATATATTAATTTGTCATGACAAATGAAATGTATTAATCATAAGCTATACTATAAAGACATTTCTTTCTTAAATACAAGTTAATACTTACTCTACTTTTTTTACATACTGTATCATATTTAAACAAAATACAAAAAATACAAACGTGTTTGGCTGAACAGAAAGATCAGGAGGGACTTTTCTATGACTAAAGTTTGTATGTCACTAAATATCAATTTAAATCTGGACTAAGATTTTGGAGGTCTGTGCTGCCCACTAATGACAGATGACAAACCCACGAGTTGCACTTGCACCAAGCAGCATGTCCCAAGTCTGCAGCACAAGCATGTAATTTACAGTTAGGATAGAGTGACAGTAAACGCTCAGGCCAGAATAGCTGGAGACCACGTTGTCAAGTCGCACAATATCATTTTGCATTATAAGTTCCTTTGGTATAAAGAGCATGGTATACTGAGTGTGGTCCTGGTTTATTCATGTCTCGTATTTTAAACAAACATGCCCATGTGTTTTTTTCCTTTACATCATAGCGCTAGTGTGGTCTGTCTGAAGGATCTTGTTTGTTGTTATGGAGTTACCTGTTTGAGATTTCTAACATTCCTCTCTGATTTAACCAGTAAACTTTTTTTTTCCCAATTAAAAGGTATATAAAGGATAAGAATAATTAGTGTGGCAAAAACTGTAGCCTATTAAGGCCTGTAAATGTAAGTGAGATCTTCTGGCTGGATTTGAGAGCCAAACTCGTTTCAAAGGGAAGCACCCGGCTGCAATCTCTCTGTTTATTTTAATAGTTTAAAGGAGCGGGTTTGAGGTTTGTTCTGCAGCTAAAGGACAAACATGAAAGAAAACGTCTCATTCATAAAGACATACAATCAGCCTTATTATCAGAGGACACACACACACACACACACAATCTTACACATTTACAGGAATAGTGCATACCATATTGTGTTACATAAACAAAACATATAGTTAAACAGAAAGCAGCACTTATAATTATTTGGTTGTATCTTTATAGAATCAGAAGGCTTTTGATGAAACTTAACGGTAAACAGTCAGTAAGGTTATGCAGTACACACAGAAATGTAAATATCCCAAGCTCATAGTGTTGAGAATTGGATGTTTATATGTTTGTTTCATAGTACTTGATCTGTCTGTTGTTCAGATTCTCATTTAAAAAATCTTACTTGGTTAATATTTTAGAAATCTTTTCAGGACTATATGAATTAAACATATCCTACAACATTAATTGATATTGTCAAAATTCTGTGCATGCACGGCACACACTCCAAAATCCCCACTATATCACACCAGATTAGAGTGACATTCAGGCAAAGAAGAGAAAAGGGCTACACTGGGCTTTTTCTTGTGGGAATCCTGTTTCTGCTCTGAAATCACAGCATTATCTGGAGAAAATCCCAGATTAGGCGGACAGGTAAGAGCATGGCCACGCTCCGGGGGGTAGTGTGGGAAGGAGGGGGTCCAGAGAGGGAGCGCAGTAGGGGGCTAATGCTCCCATGCCTGGCCACATCTGAGGCCCACTTTGACTGACAAAGCCCCATGCATGGGCCTGCATATGACTCAGCACAGGGAACAACACCTATATTCCTGTTTGGGCATAAAACTCATGATCACACTGTGCTGCAGCAAGAGGAAACTATACACACTGACTTCATGTGGATTACCTGAGCAGAGGTACTGAATACATCACCTTAAATTTAAAATCATTCCTGGTGTCTCATACCAAAGAACCAACAATTCACTCAAAGCATTTAAAACGAATAACACAAATTTAACTATGCCGAGCATGTCCGTGGTGTTTGTGAAAGGGAAAACATCTCTGAATGTAATTATATATTTACAGTTGCATTTTTTTCAATATGTACTCATCCTCCTACTGAGGGCCATAGTGCACAACATGTACGCGTTATACAGCTAATGATGGCCCTGTATTACACATCTCTGACCTCTCCCCAGCCAACATCCCTGCTCTTATAATTTACCACAAGTAGAGGCAACTTAAAGAGTCAAGAATAAGTAGCTAAGCAGAACCAATTATCAGACTTCACATGAAAATGTGCTGATGCTGACGAAAAAAAAAAACGGCAGTGTTTTTTTTTTGTTGTTGTTGTGGTTTTGTTTTTTTAACACATGATTGCTATTACTGTTGAAAACGCACAGGCTAAAGCATATGTTTGGACACTAGAGAAAAAGAAGAAGGACTTGAAAAAGGTTCAACTGCATAGCCTGCTCCTTTAGCAAGACCCCAAGCACAGTAACCTTATATCAAAGACAGAGTGTTGAACAGGGAAGGGAACTGCATTAATTATTAAAGCCCTTTTGGTAACAAGCTGTGAGCCTGTGGATGCCTGTTGTAAGGATGACTTCCTCCTGTTTGCAGTTGTCTATATTTAACCCTATTATTGCACATACCCACACACACTGATCAGATCAGAATAAATGGCAGGCACTGTTTTACCTTTTCAATATTGTGTTTAACTGTTTCCTGGTTTTTTGCCCCTGCTAGTTAGACTACCCTTTTATAGAATTTTAGAATTAGTGTCTCTGCCGTTCGGCTGTTTTTTGATAATATTTATTTATTTATTTATTTATTGAAAATAATATTTAATAATTAACACTGTAGTTTAACATTGTAAACATAGTATGAAAAAAATCACCAAATAAATAGCTTCAGGCATGTTTGTGCTTACTACCAAGAGCAAATGTGTTCCTGTTTTAATTGTTGTTCTTGATCAGCACCTCCTCTGAGTCATAAGGAGCAATCAACAAGGGCATCTTGTCATCAAAACTGTACTAAATGTGAGTTTCTGCGTGTGTGTGTGTGTGTTTGTGTGTGTGTGTGCGTGTGTGTGCGTGTGTGTGCGTGTGTGTGTGTGTGTGTGTGTGTGTGTGTGTGTGTGTGTGTGTAAGCATACATGCCTTTCTGTTTAAACTGCCTATGTATATCTGTTCATTTTGGAAATGCACTTGGTGAGCTCATCTCATAAAACAATGTCTGGTTTCAGGGTTCTTGATTCTGAAGGTTTTTTGAAGCATGTCAGGCATCTGGACAAGCCATTGTTTATCAGCTACAGTCACAATAGCATCTACCAGACAGTCAGTCCTGATCTATCGCATTCCATAAACGACCCTGTGTCTGTACAAAATACTTCAGAGCAGCCAGTACCCTTTAAGGTCTGAAATGACTCAACCAAACATTCTTCACAAAAACACATTGCACTACATGCAGAAAGATCCTCTGTTGTTCTTCCTGCAGTTCAGACTTTAAAGGACTCCACTATTCAATAATTGGCCTCTGTGTGCTTAAATGACTATGTGCAACAGTTAAATGACTCGTGAGCTATTGTGTTAGATGAGCTGGTGCTGAATTACGCATGGTTTTAACAAACACTGCTCCACATGGCTCCTGTAAAACTCTCCCTCAATTGACTTTCTATTTTAAAGAATAACAATCTGTTGATTAGCATGTCATTTGTTTGTTTTGGTCAATGACCTTTGACCCTTAGAATGAGCAAAGCATCCTTTACTGCATCCACAGCCACATGCCAATAGGCAATTTACTACCCTTCAACGAGACCACCAGCCTTTTTCTGCCCAACCCTCCAATGGCTTTGTTTATTGGTCCTAATAAAAGTGTCTGTTCCCCAGAAAAGAGCAGAAGGCTATAGCTCATGCATGACAGAGTGTTAATGTTATTATAGCAGTGCACAATGTGTCTATACTTACCTATTCTTTAATAGTTGTGTTGCATACACTCTTTCAGAAGTGCAAAAAAAGGTGAAATTTGTGTCTCCTTTCAATATCCTTTTACAGTTTGTAGCGTATGTAATGTAATGTAAGAAATAACACATTATGGATCTATACAATTCAATTGCTTGAGCAAGGCCCTTAACCCTCTTTGATCCAGCCTACAAAGTTGGGATATGTGAAGAAAGATTTTCACTCTGCTGTAATGTATTTGTGACAATAATAACAGATTCTATTCTACATTGCTTTTTTTTTTAACAATCTACTGTTATTTCCTGTCATAACTTACATCATAGCCATTATAAACAGTCGTTCCCACTCAAGGTTAATAAAACAAAAAGATTAGCTTGCCATGTTAACAAGAAACCTGATAATTCTCTGAATTGAAGCAGAAAACCTAAAACATATTGCTTGTATATTTTGGATCATAAATATGTCCTTTCTTTCTCCACACTTTTCATCACTTTGCGAGAGGCTAATCTTGAATTCAGACCTTTTTGGGTTACCTTTGTATTTCTTAGTGAATTACAATCTGGCCTTCTGACTCTTACTGCTGATGAGAGGTTTGCATCTTGTGTTATGGCCTCTATATTCCTCATCTAAAGTTTCTTCAAATTGTGGCTTGTGAGCCCTTCACCCCTGTACTGTTGAAGTTGTTGCTAGTGTTACTGACTGTTGATTTTTTTTCTCTGTCACAATTTCTGCCATCGGCTGCTGTTTTTTTTTTTTTTTTTGGAGCACCTGTTTGATGCCTGGTTGTTAGTTCAACAGTGGTTTCTTTCTTTTTTAGGACATTCCAAGTTATTGTATAGGCCATGCCTAATGTTTGTGTAATGTCTCTGACCGATTTTCCCTCTTTTCTAGGCTTCAAAATGGCTTGCTTTCCTCCTATAGACAGTTTGTGGTCTTCTTGTTGGTTTATCCTGTATTACAACAGATGCTGTCTTCAGCCGTGAAACCACAGGGTTCAAACCAAGAGTAGACATGTCATCATGTTCCAATATTTTTTATATGTGTTCAGACAAAATGGGCCAAGTTCTTTAACACTTCAAGAGTCAATATCAGGAAATGAAATCTGAAATTCTAATCTATCATCTCACATCTTATGGTCTCACACCAACATGTCTTCAGTGTATAGCAGAAGCAAAACAGCTGGCCTTGCCATTCCAAAACTTTGTGACATTTGCTTAATCCGTTTATTATTAGCCTTAGATTATGTGGAAAAATTGACCTCTAAGTCTCTGTGAATTAACTGTTGCTATAGAAACAAGCACATATTACAAGGGCATTAAAGGTAACCTATTGTCCATGTTAAACCATAACTACTCTCACAGCCATCAAAAATGAATCCATGCTTTGCGTTTTGAGAATTCAACAGCACTGTACAGTACAAATAAAATTAACTTTTTGTTTGATGACACTCTTCTATACTATATTGTCAACTGTCGTGTCTTTGAATGCTGGAGCTTAAAAATATCCCCTCCCTGGAACTATGAGGCCAAAGACATACTGTACCACTGTGAACACAGCCAGGCTCATAATGTCATGGGTTGCCTGGTTGGTGGGGAAGAACTTGAGGACACCTTTGCATGATTTGTAGCACCAACTGTGTGCCAGGCCTCCTTACAATTTTCAAATGGGATGTTTGCCATGCACCAAGCAAATAAAGCAATAACAATCAGGTGTCCACATATGTTGTATTGCTAAAATTGAATTTCAATATTATACTTTTGAAAAAAGTTTACTTTACAGTTTATTGCAGCACATCCAATTGTTCTCTCTTGTGTCTTCCTGTGGTATGAGATACCTGCCACATTTCCTAACAACCTTTTCTTTTTTTTTAATAGTTTCAGAGAATGTTTTAATTACCAAAGAACTTGATCAAATGCAAGTGTGTATTTGATGTGATTTCTGGTGAAAAGAGCATTTCCACACAAATAAACCTCACTGATGTTTGTCAAAAAAAAAACCTAAAACAACAATTGGCTTATGCAGGATCAGGAGTCCTTTCAAGTGCCGTCGCTTCAATTATCTTCAAAGTGGAACAGTACAGAAACCTTTATTTGGGTTTAGCATGACTTGAACCTGACCCCATTTCTTCAAGCTTGTTAAGAATTGCATGCTCTTTTACTGCTATTTTATTGTAGCAGCACATTTTTACTTTAGAATTCTTTTTTGCCTCAATTTATTATTCATTAGGTTTCATTAATTTTGTAAAATGTTCTAATTGGGTATTTCTAGCATAGATAACATTTTCTTCATCGTTTCGTTTTTGCACATGGATGATATTATATTATGTCTGCCTTTGTAACAGTTACCACATTCAGAGGGACAGAGAAAAATGTAACTGTTAATAAGCATTTAATGAAATGGGTCAGTGACAGACTGGTTAGACTGGGCAAACGTCTGTCTGTTTTAAAAGGGCTAACCTCTCTCTCTTTTATTTTTTGCTTAACTACAGCTCAGTGGTAGCTTTGGCTCCAGAATGAAACAGTAGACTTAATTACAAATTGCAGCACATGGCACATGCAACAATCTGTACTGCATTGTTGGACTGTGTGAGATAGTAGTCATACCATTAGGTATAGTTTTCAGCCATTTAGGTAAATGAACAGACAGATCTGCAAACCACATGTCTGCATAGTCATACATGGGTGTATAATACGTATATGTTTTTAGGAAGCATTACATTTTACAATTATTAAACACATTAAAATTTGAAAAAAAAAAATCACTAAAATCACTTACAACCTGACTTAAAATACATAATACTGGCTTCAATTGTCAGAGATGCTGCATCTTAATGTAGCGGCTCAGCACGCTTCAAGCTTTAGCAAAGCTCCTCACTTAGAAAATGACAGATTTTAAATAAAACAAGTAAATATTTAACATTGTCTACTTTTTCCATTTGCTTTGCTAGCTCTGTTATCAGTTATCCACCATGTTTTTCACTATGTTCTCTACAAACTTTCACTCTGAAGTTTGTTTCGCTGAGAATATTTTTTTGGAGAAACGTCTTACCCACTGCTACTTGCAGCTAGCAGGCCTGTGGCTAGATGTGCTAATGTGGTTGAATGGTTTTCCCTTACTATCCCATGTACTCTTAACTGCTGTTCTGCTAAATGATCTGGATTTTGATATGCAATATCAATTAATCAATTAATATGCAACTCTGATGCAATGACCCCTCATTCCCTTCAACAAAATAATATAACTAACAGTTATTTTCATCTTTTTATGATGATAGTTCCCCTTGTTCCCCTTGTTCCTTTTGATCATCACTGATGTACTGACTTGTGCTCTAATATGCTCCAGGTTCCCCAAGACCCTGTGTAAGAAGTGGTACAGAAAATATATCGAGGTTACATCCCTTTAAAAGAAAAAACTAATTTACTTTGTTCAAGTATGGAAAAAACATTCAGATTACAGTTTTCCCAAAAGAACTAGACAATTAAGATCATTTTAACTGTGTGAGATACAATTTGTCTCTCTATTTTAGTATTAGACTCTGTTGATGCTTTTAGGAAACTTGTTGGCTTGTGTTGAAATTAACCAGAATTAAACTCATGCTTTGCATTGTATGATGTATGTTATACTTTGAACCCTACCACAACAGTTATTTCAGAATAGGTTTACACAGCATCACTGATGTAAAGCACCACTCTTACACAGCACCCCCTTGTGAAAATCTCCAGCCTGCTAAATGTAAATTAAGGGGTGGCAAAACGAAAGGGGGGAAAGAAGGAACATAGAAAGAAGGGAATGCTACAGTTAGCTAAAACATTACTGGAAATTAGTGGAAATTTTAGCTTAATGTCAAGGCCAATCAGGATAAATTATGTCTGAGTAGAAACAAATACTTTTGCGAGTCCCACAGTACAAGAACATGTTCTGCAAAAAGTTCTAAATCTGAATGTAATGCAGATGCGCTGAACTAATCTTCTAGATGCACTGAACTAATTTTATTTTAATTGGGGCCACTCACTAATATAAAGGTGTAGACAAGGTTTGCACACAAGTGGCAGTGGGGGAAAGGGAAAGGTTTGCGCGAGTATTTACTAATAAAAAGTTCAACAGTCAAAATATTTCCTCGGCTGCTTTTAAAGTGAATTTGGAGAAGATAATTTAAAGCTGAATCTCTTTAGAACATTGGCATCATTTTCATCATACTGACATTAAAATGAATTCAAAGACAATTTCATAACATCCAAAAGAGTCGATTTACTTAGTGATTAACATCTTAGTGTAGCCAATAGGCAGAAACACATTATAAATCTTATGATCCTAACATCATTAAATGCTCTAAATTCCTTAAGACCCGTAAGACGTAATGCCTTATAAAGCTACAATACAGTAATTCATTTGAGTTCTTTTGTGACTATGGTTGTTGGTCTTTAAATCATAATCTGTAAATGTACTGCAAAGTTAATAAAACAATTAGAACCATCTATAGCTTTTTTCCAGGTCCACAATAACTAACAGAACAACTAGCAAGGAGGCTAATGATTACCAGTGAAACTAGTTTGTTATCACACTGGTTTCCTGGTTATCATACATGTGCTGGATTTACTTAAACCTCATAGAGTTTTATGTGCTGTAACTGTATATTTTGTAGAAATTACAGAAGACTGAATGGTAAATTCTAGTCTGAGCCTATTTCAGAAAGCAGCCATGTTTGTTGTTGTTTTGTCTGTGCTTTGGTGCTACAGTAGCTTCTGTGTTTAGCTTTTCAATTATTTTATTTAATTATACGTTTTATGAAGTTGGTTGGTTTGTTTTTACCACTCTTCTCCTAAACATCTTTTAAGTTGATTATAAACTGATGTAAACTTGACAGGTTCTTTTGTAGATGACTTTGATTGTGTTAACTTTAAATTGATTCTATTTTAAATAATTTTTTAAGTTTTTGGGTAAAGTCACATTTTTACAGTTTTTGATTTTGAGAAAGTTGAGATCTTTTCTTTGCTGTTACTTTTGATTTTTTTTTTTTTTTTCAAAGCTTATTTTGAACCAAGGCTGTTGTTTGGAATTTTTTCCTGCTTCGGGATTTGCAGATTTATTTTTTTAAAGGATTTGTTTGTATTTTGGGTCTTGTAGGTCTTGTTTCATATTCATATTTGATCCTTTTTTCTTTTTAATTGTTTTTTATTTGTTTTGTTGTTGTTTATTTTTTCTCTATATTTATTTATTAAAAGTAAGCTCACATTTTAAAAGTTGGCTTGCCCTTTAAGGCCATCACATTTAATATACATTTAAAAGCTTGTCCTGTCGCAGAGGCCTTGAGATATCTTTCCTTACCAACCTCTTTATAAATCTCAGTCTCATTTTAACTGATGTTTTACAACGGTTTTTGAATTTAGCCATGAGTTTAATCTGCTTTAGTAGAGCACTTTTATCTCAGATACCATTAGCCCTATGCAGCCATGTCTTGCTGCCTCAGTACAGACTAAAGCCCTAGGCAAAAGCACTGGGTTCTCTTACGGCCCACACTGAAGATTACAGAGGAGCAGAAAGACCACTTTAGCTTCTCCCCACACCCTTTAATACATGTTTTGTACTCAGCAGTGTTAAAAATCTCTACTCATAAAGTCTGTAGATGTTTCTTATGCTAGCTGATGCAGAAGTACACAGCAGACAAGCATTAGGAAGGGAGATATGCTCCAGCAGTGTACAGAATTGTCTTGGTTCAAGGCATTATAGTTTTAATATATATAAAAATGTATTTAGAGTGCATGTATACTTTATGTATGCACTGTGTGTGGTTTCACGTGTGTTGGTGTGTAGTGTGTGTCTATGCTCTCTCTCTCTCTCTCTTTCTCTCTCTCTCTCTCTCTCTCTCTCTCTCTCTCTCTCTCAATTGCTCTCTCTCATATCCATCTTTCACATAGCCACAGCGTCTACAGGCCCCAAATGTCAGTATTATCAGAAGGCTGTTTTGGTCAAATTTGCATCTGTTAGCATCAGTGTAGGCGCAGTTCTAAAGAGCAGGAGTTCAGAGCAGTCACTGCTTAGTGTTCATATTGATAAGGCTGCGCTCAAAGCAGGGGAAAAATGCATTTGTGGTGTCAAAGCTGAACAAATTCCCTGTTACCTTCTATGAGCTCGTCCTCGTCTGAGCTTCAAAGTGAGGGATAAAAAAGGGAAAGAACGGATTGTTTGGCTGTTTTCTGCTGCAGGAAGGATAGACAGTTTAGGTAGATGGAAAGATGGCACTATGCTTATCATGTTTTTCTGTTAAGTTAAACTCATGATTAAGGTGATCACTTACATGTCTATGATTACAGCACATTTAAAAGTAAAAGATTTATTTACAAGTCGGCACCAGTCACAGTCCTGTTAAGAACCAGTGCTGCTCTACACTTCTGAATATCTACAATGCGCTGGGCACCAGAAATATAATACTGAAAGGCCCTAGAGTCATAAGGGTCCTAGAGTCAACACGCAGAGCTGACACCTATGCACTGCTGTTGTTTATGGTGAAGAGGCCTGCTTTGATCCGGTCCTTCTACTCATGCCATCCCACAGCCGGAGACACCCTTAGAGTTCAGCAAGCGCCAAATACACCAGAAAATCTAACAGGACTGGAGAAGTAAGCCAACAACTTAAATAAAACAAACCATTCAGAATTAAAAAAAAAACTGTAGAAACACATGCAGATAATCCATGAACTCATACAGCACAAATACAAAAATGCAAAGGAGGAGCAGTGAACAGGTACTGTTAACCAAAAACCAAACCACAACGTCGCTATCAATTACCATTGAAGTGACAAATGTCTCATGTTGTATGCATACACCTTATAAGCGCTGTCTAAAATGAGCCAACACTCTTGTCAGATGCAGGATTTCTTAACACTAGTGAGTACAAGAGAGCAACAGCATTGGAGGGGACATCAGCCTACGCCAGGGGGCATGCTGAGGATAATTGGCTGACCAGCATATTGAGAACGAGAAACTGCTTAGGGGGGTCAGTGCGCTGAACACGAAGCGTGCCATTAGTGACCAGTGCTGAATAGTATATTGAGTTATGCTGGTAAAAAAATATATATATATTAAAATTTGAGCCAAGCAGCTGTGCCAATATTACTCAAGCGGGTTCACTGAGAGAGATTAAAACTTTATAGGGCTGATGAGTGACAGTGGCCCCTATCCACTAGAATAGGGCACAGTGGTGCTAGGGATGGGGCAGAACCAGGACAACAGTGGACAATGAGGAAAACATTTTAGCCTTTGTGAGAAGCTCAGTAAAGTCACACTGACTTTCACAACAATGAAACTCTCATTCCCTGGCAATAAATTTAGCACAGGCCTTGTATGTGGAATTGCAAGCTTCTTTTTTTTAGTTTTTGCAATGAGAGAGCAGTGGGGTCTGTGTTTTTAGGTGTCTGTGGCAGTGTAACAACAAAAAAGTGATAGAAAAGTAGAGACAGGCAAGTGGAGGAGTGCTTGGCAGCCTAGTGTTGATACTGAATGGAAAACTTGTAGTCCCAGGGACAACTGAGAAAGGAAGAGATACCTAAAGGGAAAAGTAAAATACTTCATCAAAACATAGCAAAATGACCAACAATCTCCCCTTTGAAACAAAAGACTCTATGATCTGAGAGTAGGCAAGTAGTCTGAAAAAACATCGCCCCGGTATCTCCTTTTATCAGCTGCATTAATTTGCTCTCCAGAACAACAAATGATTTTTTCAGCTCTTTTGAGATTTTTTTTTCCTTTTATGTGCTTCTCAGACATTAATTATATATTTATATATAGAATATGCAAAAAGAAATCACAATGTTGGAAGGCATAGTGATTAAATATTAAACAATGCAGAAATTCTGTTACCTAAAGGGATGCTATTTCTTTTTCTTCTTTTCCCCCACTTCAGCCTCTTTTTTTTTTCCTCATCTGTTTCTCTTTGTGCTGAAAGTTCCTTTATAGCAAGCTGTGCTCCGAAGGCATGCATAGCAGGCTTAGATGAAGTTTGTCTCAGTTGTGAGGCAGCCTGGGTCATTTTGCAAAACTAATGTGTCAATACTTGCCGGCTGAGGCACTGACCAATATGTTTGCAATATGCATTAAGTTTGAATTATTTCTTTTCCCCTTGGCTGCCATGGAGAGATGGAGAGAAAGAGGGGGCACTCTGCACACACTTTGGCCCTGATCCTCAGGGAAGCATTAGCAAACCTTTGAAGGGGGAAAAAGGCATCTGCACCATAACTGAGACACTGTAGGGTGAAGGGGTCACAGTCCATTCCACCACAGTGCTATTTTAGCTGCTTGGCTGAGGTGAAATACAGGGAGGGTGGAGGGATGGGGAGAACGAGGTCTGCACTACCACTACGCTCACATTAATACTGAGCCTTTTCCAGTGACAGTCAGCCTCTGTGAAACTGAACACTAGCACTGATGAAGCACCAGTCAACTTTCCCATTTGGAATGACTCTTAACAGTCTGATGTGAGCTGAGAGATGAGCCAGGAGTCCAGTTCAGTGTGTGTCCAGTTCAGTGATTCATGCACTGTACATTCACTGCATTTTCTGTTGGTAGACAGCAATTTTCAGGTCATGCCACAGATTTTCAATCAGATTTAAGTCTGGGCTTTAACTCTGCTACTCCAAAACACAAACTTTGTCTTTTCTTCAAGTCATTCCTTTGTAGTTTTTGCCTTATGCTTTGGCTCATTGCCCTGACAGAAAATCTACTTCAACCCTACATGCAGATGTTTTACTAACTGGAACAGATTCTGCTCAAAAATTCAGTTATACTGTTTTTGGCTCCATCCATGTTGTCTGTGATGGTGACAAGCTTTCCATTCCCTCCTGCTGTAGCTGCTAGATGCTACCACCAGCATGCATGATCACAGGAATGGTGTTACCTGGATGATGGGCTGTATTTGTATTGTGCCAAACATTAGATCAAATAGGTCACTTATAGTGCTATCAGACCACAACATTTTTCAGTCCTAATAATAGGGTTTAAATACAAAAATAAGTCCTTGCACTCCCTAAATGTGAGCCTTATGTCATTGAGCTAGTGAGCGCTGTTATAAAGTAAAGTTTATAACAGGCATGATTTCTTCTGACATAATTTGTATGCCTCAGAAAATGAACTATGAAGGGGAATACTCATATAATTGGGCTATAAAAGCAACACTGGCGAAAAAAAGAGGAAAACGACACTAAGAAAGGGCTTGCTACTTACTTCTGATATTAAAGAGCAAATGTGGACATCACACACAGACACACACACATTCGCACATTTGCATGTGCCTTTTAGGCGTTTTTCGAAGTCAAATTCAAAGGCTCCATATAGGTCACTCCAGAACCAATCAAAAGTTAGGTAAAAGCTTTTCAACCAAGGACGAGATTACAGTCTGCTGGAGTATTTTAAGGGCAAAACTGATTGCAAAAAAAACATCATATTAAAATGCATCATTTTGCATCAGAGAGGAACAAACAAGTATGAACAAAAGAGGTGGAGTTAGATTGCTAAAGCTTCCCCTTTGGAGAGGCCTGCTCTGGCCCTGGGCAGATGCGTGATTGGCAGGTGGGGGGAGCAGGAGTGAGACCCTGAGGGTAGTGTGCACAGCAGGGATTTGGGTTTCGCTATGGCCTCCCTCTCCCTACACGTTTGAAATCTAAGAATAAACAGTGATAAGGCTTAAAACTTTTCACCCCTGTTTAATTTTGCCCGCTTCACTGCCTCGCCAGGGACCCTACCTCTGAAGGACTCTCAGGTGTGTAAGAGAGAGAGAGAGAAGATAGTGAGTGACTTAAAGTGAGTGAACAAGTGTGAGTGAGGAACTACACACATATTTTTGTTATCCTGCCCTCTGACTGTAACACTAATCACCTTTACCTGCAGACATTTTTTTCTTCATCCCTCTTTCATGGAATTATAAAACAACAAAGTTCGGGAGAAGGACTATGTCTGAAACTTTACCTTCTTCCTCAATAACATAACATGCATAAATTGCCATCTTACCCTTTCACTACATTTGACAGAATTTTTGACAGCCTTCAAACTGTTCAACAAATGCTACTCAATCAACCCAGAACTTCAGCTCTCCGAGTTCTCATCTTTTTACATTTCCTCAATACACAGTTGAATGTGTGGTCTGTATTCGCAAAAAACTGCCATTCTCTGTAAGAAAGAACAAATGCCATACAAGTATTTTCCCCCTTTCCTGGATCCCATTAGAAGTTCATTGAGCAATCTATTAGCTTCATTCTCTTTTTATGTTCCTTAGTTTGTTTTCACATCAAAAACCCACCACTTGCCTGATGTCTATCATATACTCTATGATGTACTTACAAATAAGAGAAGAAGACAGTACCCTCATTACATTCCTACTCTGGTTTGTAAGCATGATGAGGTTGCTGATGTACAATAAGGATGTGTTTAAAGTGGGTTTGTAACTATAACAAGCACATGTGTTGAACATAAACACTCTAGGAAAAATCCATTAATACCAAGGCCCCTGCTTGGTTTGGCTTTGTTTTCACTTTGATTTGCTGTTGTTGCCACTTTGCTGGTTCGCTTATGTGAGGTCCAGGGAATACATTCATGGACTAAGCAAGCTAGGAAAATCTATCAGTGCACACGTATAAAGAAAATCCCATTCCAAACACATGTACAGGGTCAATATCTCATCTGATCTTTGCACTATAAACATACAATCACTCTTCTTTCATATGATTTTCAGATTGATGTGATTAATTTATAAGAAATTAACTATATTATACATTGCACTGGCCTTGAAATAGCAGCTCGCATATTGGCCACCTTGCATAAGTTTTGACCCTCTCATCTTGAACTTTTCCACATTTTGCAGTGTTACAACATGGAACTGAATCAATCTTAATTGGGGGAAATATCCCATAATACGTCAATCTAGTTTTTTGTCCTGTTTCTGTGAAATGGCTAAATTAGTATTGTGCAATGGCGTCCATCAGAAGTCACATAATTAGTTTAATGCTGTTCACCTGCGAGTAATTAAATTGTCACACGAACTCAATATAAATACACATGTTCTTGTAAGGCCTCATTGCGCATTCAAGTCATGTCGGAAACATCGTATTTTACATGTTGAACGTACATGAATGTCATTACAAAGGTGATGTTACGTAAGGGATTTTCTTTGAGCTCAGAGTTTCCGAGTTGTTGGCTGAGCTATAATTGATGGTAAATTTGTTTAAATTGAATGTTTCCTCATCTCAGTTATTATGTATTATGTATGTAGCAAGTTATTCAAATAAAGGAATACTGTTTCATATTTAAAAGAGATAATAAAAGTAAAATAAACATCACAATACTTATGGATATTTAACATTGTTATTTAGGATGTATCATTGTAATTTCTTGCACAAAATCTGATATTGTTGATGATAAAGTTTAATTTAATCTATTCATATAATGCTTTTAACAACTGGCACTGTCTCGAAGCAGCTTTACAGAAGCATAGAGACAGATTAAAAATTGTTAGGTTTAAAATTAAATCACTATTTATCTCTAACACAAGCAGGCATGAGGTGACGGAGGCAAGGAAAAAACTCTCCAAGATGATATGAGGAAGAAACTGATTACAGTGGCTTCATAAATTGAATTAAAAAATATAAAAAAAAAAAAACACACCTGATGCACGTTTCTGCATTTTCTTGCAGTTAAAAACCTTGCTGGATTTTTTTTTTTATAGTTAATTAAGAGAAGGTACACGTCCTTCCTGCTCTGTGACTTGACCACACCTGACATCGTAATTACCACTTCCCAACTTGTAAATACTTCCCAGGAGGACTGAATGTGCAGTAAGATAACAGGATTTGTTGCTGTTTAATGAAACTTCTGTGCTGAGAGTGAATTACATGTTTTATATAGTCTTGATCCTTTTGTCTATTTATATGTAAATCGATTTTCAAAATTACGATTTACTTTAATAGGGGAATTGGTTGGACAGGGCTGGGCCTGAAATATTTTTTTAACTACAGTAGCATTCATACAATTGCAAGCATAGAGTTTTGTTCAATTCCAGCAGAATTTTTCTTGATACAATGCCTGAATGATGTGCAACTTCACTTCAATTTTTTTGTTGCTGGCTCATTTGTGTAGTAATTGTAAATTTATTCTTTGTAAATTACTCCTTCTTTGTTTGCCTTTTGAATTATATACTGTTTACATGCCAAAATACAGTCAAGCGTGTCAATTCCAACGATGAAAGGCTTACACATGTGCTCACATGCTATGTGTAGTAAGAATGCTGTGAGCCTTGCATGTCCTGTTATATTCACTGCCTTTAGACAGTTATTCAAGTTTGTACCAAGTTAAGTCTAGAAAAAAATGAAGCACCTATGCCAAAACATAGGAGTGAGACCCTGAGGGTAGTGTGCACAGCAGGGATTTGGGTTAGTTATTTCTAAGTATGGGTGACTTCTGTATTTTATTAATAGCAAATTATTTGATTGCTCCTATTATCAATTATATATCTCACTGGTATAAATACTAATGCTTCACTGTTAGTATTCATTGCATTGGCAATATGCTAACCTGTGATATTCAGCCCAAAAGAGTAAGTGAACTGAGCTTGAGAGAAAGTGAGTCAGGACTGAACTTGAGAGAGGAAAGAGCCAGGGAAAGGCAAAGAGGTGGTTAGGGTGGCTCAGTGTCATTTGACAGCTATAATTACAGGCTTGCCTTGCTCTCACTGGTTCGCTATTCTGTTGAGCAGTTCTGATCTGTTGCATTGGCTTTGCCTCACCGACTGACACCAAAAAAGTGACTCCTAACCGGAAGCTTCTCGAACAAGTCCACCTGGCAACACTCCAAGAAACTGTACATTTTTGTGAGCTTGGGCTCTTTTACAGCAGGTCTGTGATGTGTCTGAACCTGAGTGTGTCATTGATGTGAATGGCTCGTCTGTGACCGTATTTGTCTGTGTGAATGTTTCCGTGTACCAACTTAAAAGAAAAGAGGAGGTTTTGGACTCAAAAGAAGGTATTGTCCACAGAGAAAGAGAGAGCAAAATCTAATTTGCAAAATCCACATGGTAATTGGGCAACAATGCAGAGTTTGTAATGTTGGGGTGTTAGTCTCTCCTTCCTTCTGCCATAGCAGACTGCCCTGATCCCTCAAATACCAACAAAGACATTGTAAATAAGCAGAATAAATCATTGTGTGTGTGTATCTGTGTGTGTATCTGTGTGTGTGTGTGTGTGGGTGGGGCCATCCCCCCATCACCCCCACTCTTGAGGAGTTAGATTATAGCATCATGTTTATAGCGCTCTGTTTACCTAAGTGCAAAACTATGTATTATACTATCACTTGTAATAGATAATGAATTACTATTGCTTCTGTCTTAAACCGAGTGATCTGTAAAATGGCCTCTAGCATCTTTCATCCTCAGTGCTTTGGAAATATTTTGTCTCATTGTTTGTCAATGTTCTGACAGTACTATCATCAGTATGCATAACACATGTTGTAGTATCACTGGGACTGCGTTCAGTCCTACTGTATAAATTTGTTAATCAAAGGTGCTCTGAAAGGTAGAGGGCGGAGTTAGTTAATAACTTTTCTGGATCTATAGCTTGAAATATGTTGTTGAAGAAACACTAAGGTACAAGTCATGTAGTAAGTAAGGGTTTAGAGAGGCTGATAATCACACTACCAATAAGATCCTCTAAAAGATCAGAATGGTTTACAATTGACTCTTAATTCAATCTGTGATTTATTTTTGAATTTTAAAAAGTTATCAGAATAATGGTAACACTGAGAATCCTGTAGTGTGCACCTGGCTTAAAGAGCATCACTGTGTGTTTGTGTGTGTGTGTGTGTGTGTGTGTGTGCGCGCGCGCGCAGACGGGCGTGCGTGTGTTTGTGTGTGTGCCGTTTGTGCATGTGCATGTGTGCGTGTGCATGTGAGAGGGTTGTGTGTCTGTTCACACACACCCTAGTGGACATCTTAATACATTACAGCAGCAGCAAGATCAGAGTAAGAAAACTCATGGTGATGATGATCACTGTGTGTGGTTTCGTATATCAGTGAGGACCATAAGGATAGGAATGTACAAGTCAGATTTTTTTTCCACAGAATCTTCAGCTTTTATTATAAAAGAGGTTTCTTTTTGGTGATTGAGATTAAGGTCTAGGGTAATGGGGTAATGTGCAGGATATGATTATATTATTAATTATTCTTACTTACATTGAATAATAAGACAAATCTGTGTTTGTGTTTTGATTTAATGCATTTCTGTATTTTGTTTTTCATATTTGTTTGAATGTTTTTACATGCCTACATTATTAGAGTTGATGAATAAATAAGAGAGTAAGGAAGTGATGTGTGTGTGTCTCTGTGTGTGTGTGTGTGTGTGTGTGTGTGTGTGTGTGCGTGGATGTGTGTGTGTGTGTGCCTGTGTGTGTGTATGTGTGTGTGTGTGTGTGCGTGTGTGTGTGAGTGTGTGTGTGTGTGTGTGTGCGTGAGTGTGTGTATGTGTGTGTAATAAATGAGCAAAAACAATATAAGGTGGCCTCCTCCTGAAAGATGTGCGCTGTCAACGGGAATAAATAACTTCACAGCCCATTGCCTACTGAGAGAGAAAAAAAACTTTCAACTGCATGAATATGCAAATACATTTCAACCCGTCTGTGTGTTTATTTGGAAAGCGACTGCTTTTGTGTTGTGCAATTAAGAGTGCAAACATTTCTTTCTTCTTTCTTTCTTCTCTTCTGCAGGAATATTGTTAACTGTGGAGATGATGTGTAAAACCTACTGTTGCTTAATAATGCAAGAACAGTTCCAATCCTCTGTAGTGGAGATGGGATGAGATTTGTCCCATCTTGGGCAGTGTGTTTTACTCAGTTCTGTCCACTGCTTCAGAAGTCCTATACACACAAAGCTGATCTTGGACAAATATGCACACACATATATATACACACACACACACACACACACACACAGCTGTCATTGTCCCAAAGGATCAGCAGAGATAACTGCACCAAGCTTACTCTATCTAAAATATTAATAATTTTTTAAAAAGTTGATGATGCTGACCAGGGTAGCTTGACCTTTGTCTGCATTCGCCAGCTGCAGGCTTATTAGAATAACCTCTTTGCACCCTGACTTCACCGTGCAAACACACACACTCGTACACTCGGACATGACCATGCAAATCAGTTATAGTTGGGCCCTCGGAGGAGTTAGCAGGAGCATTCCTATAGCCCGAGTTCTGTGCTCCTGACCCGCTCATCTGGAATCTCACAACGCTCTCGCCTGCTCTCGCCTGCTCTCGCTGACCCCTTCGTCATTAGCATCAGGGCGCCATTGCGCATTGTTTGCTTGCATTAAAATGCAACATTTCACATGCAGAATATGCAGAGCAAGGCCTCGTCCACTGGGAGGAGGGCCAGCTTTGCTCGGAGTGCACTATACTGTAAAGGAAGTGGTAATTATTTTTGATCATATAGCAACTGTGTTTAAGTCATTTTATTTCTATTCATTTGTTTATCTTTGTTGCTGAGAAAATGCTTCCATGATAAGCCTGATGCCTGTGTGCAAGAGATTAAAAAGAAATAACAATACAAAATACAAATAGTGCTTTTTCAGTGGACACACTTTGGCATTATTTTCACTGCCAGGTGACCCGTACTATAACTGAGTACTCAGGCTGAATGTGGTTAGCCTTCCTGTCAGTGCAGCAAGAAATATCACAATACAATCATCACTCAAACCATCCTTCAAGTTCCAGAGTTTTCTGTTCAATCCTGAGCTCTGGTTACTGTCTGTGTGGATTTTCTTACATTCTTATTTTATCTGTGTGGGTTTCTATCAGGTGCTCTGGTTTCCTCCCAGGATGCTCTGGATCCCCTGTGACCCTAGTTGTATCCTACATTATGGACTATGTGCTCTACAGTCTAGTGTATGGATTTTTTTAGGGTATTATTGTAGTGCATAAGTATATGATTTGGGACACTTCACCTGACCAGTGTAAAGCTGTTTACTGTAGATGGCCGAATGACAAAATACACCATACTACCATATTACATAGTACACAACAACCATTCTGACATGCGTTTTAATATTGTGTATTCAGTGCTGCTTAACTACCTAGAATTACTTTTTTTATCAGACATCGTGGTATAGCAATCTATTGTTATACTGTCTATAACATTCCATCAAGCACAAAAATGTGTTTTGTTTGTTCAGCTGCACCCCATACAGCATACTGGCTAAAAGGTCAATTAGTCACAGAATCTCCTCAATTGTAGCTACTGTTGTTTATGTCTATTGTTAACACTAGTGATGGGAGGGGAATTGATCTGCATTGGGACAGAAATGATCACCACCCCACAGAAAACTCTTCCTCCGTGAGGTGACAAAGAACTCCCGAAAAACTGTTCTCATAGCTATCATGAAAAAAGGTAAAATGCATAGGTATTTTGATTATAATTTGTCCATTGGAACAGTGAAGGATTCAAAATGTGTGTGTGTGTGTGTGTGTGTGTGTGTGTGTGTGTGTGTGTGTGTGTGTGTGTGTGTGTGTGTCTGTGTGTGTGTGTCTGTGTGTGTGTGTGTCTCTGTGTGTCTGTGTGTGTGTCTGTGTGTGTGTGTGTGTGTGTGTGTGTGTGTGTGTGTGTGTGTGTGTGTGTCTGTGTCTGTGTGTGTGTCTGTGCATCAGCAAGTGCCCAGTTAAGTGCTATTGCTCATACTGTGAGGTAGATCTTTGCTCCTCTCAAGATGTTTTCCTATGACTTCAGATCAATCCCTTTTTATTCCACCTAACAGTGTGAGATCAATAGTCAGCAGCCGTGCCATGCCGAGTACAGCCACTGAAGGATGAGCCATCAGCATTCCAGCGTTTTTGAAGCCCTATCTATCTATTTCTCTCTCTTAGTGTTTGGCCATGGAATAGATTAGTGCTCAGAAACATTGCTTTAACTCCAGGCCCATCCAGTATGTGCCCCTACTCCACATTTGTATTTAATCTCATTTAAATGAAAGGGACTTTGGCTGGAAGGAGGTGGAGAGTGCCAGGTTCCACTTCAGAGCTGGCTGTGGTGGACGATAATACCCAGCTTGGTGGCACCGTGGTTAAGGGAGCCGGGCTTGGGGGTAGGAGACTTTAGGGATGGAGAGTCCAATCAAACCCAGCAGGAAGCCCCAGATGTGTGGCCACTGAGCTGACAGCACTCTCTCCTGCTGGGTATGAATGTGGCTAACAGAGAGAGTAAAAGAGGCTTGAGTAATTTATTCTTGCATGATGAATTCGACATGTAGGTGAATACATTTTATGTATAGAGGAAGAGAGAGAAAATGGCTATGCTCAGGATGATGGTCTATGAGCTACAGTATTTAGAGGACTGGATGAGGGTAAAGGGTATTTGTTTTCTTTTGAGCTGCCTTCATCTCACTCTCATCCTCTCTTCCTCTCTCTATCCTCCTCTCTTTTCCCCCTTAGCAGAAGAAGGACAGGAGAAACGGTTCAGATGGGCAAGATATGCAGCTATATGCCCTGTATCTTATCTGCCTCTGCTTTCTTGAGAGTTAACAGCAAGACACACATACACATATACACACACACAGATGGAGTTAGTGTAACCAGGGGCTGGGAGAGAGGTGGTGTGCTAGATAAGAGCCTGGTGGAGCAGTCACACTGTTCAGAGGCCAGTCTGAGGAGCAGATAACAGCAGATAAGATTCATCCTCAAAGTGCTTATGGGCAACATCTTGCTAAGAGAGTATTTCTGACACTCGCTGCCAGGACCGAATTGGTGTGTATGCGTCTCGGCTGATGTTTTTTGTATGTGTGGCTATATGAGAAGCTTGGTTGCATGTACAGAGATGGGTCACTTCTGCTGTAAGGCAAACTGTATGTTTAAGGCATTGACATACGCTGAGACGTGATATCCACACACCTCATCTTATGCCTGACTGCTTGTACCCAGGACCATATGGCAAAGACACCATTTACATAATGTCATATTTTATTTAATTAGCCAGTGTAAATTTGATCAAAATCTGATGAAGGTCCTCATGTGATACATGATAGCAAGCTGACTCAAAATGTGCCCGCTGCACCCAAAACCCATGAGATTGAGTTTCATGCTTGTACTTAGATCTTACCTTGGTGGTGGTAAGAGGGGGGTTACTTACAGACAAGACTTCAAAATGTTATAAAGTCAAAGGAGACATTTCAAGGCTCTTCGTGAAGATATTAAGGTCACTCACTTCTTGTGAAACATGACCTTTTTTCAGAAGGGAAGCTGTGAAACTAATCTGAGGGCTCTTTTGCATGTGATACCATGCGGGTGGTGTTGTGCTGGTGGACATGTAAGGGCATGAGGTTTATTTTAGGACATTTACTCTGTGACACAGGTGCTTTCTTTTCTGAGAATTAGGAACTAGAGCGTCTTGCGCCGACCACCATGCTCAGTCAAGCGTCAAGAGGAGTGCTCGAGTGAAACTGGCCCCCAAGCTGATACTGGCAGTGGGAAATGGGTGCGGGAGGGATGAGGGGGGAGGGTGGGGAGGGAGGTAGCAGGGGGTCTAGAGCAACCATGCAGGCTTGCTAGAAAAGGGAAGGAAGGAAATAAGGATCAGTGGTTCCATCAAACAGCCAGCATCTCAGCTTAGGGTTTTCTCTCTCTCTCTCTCTCTCTCTCTCTCTCTCTCTCTCTCTCTCTCTCTCTCTCTCTCTCTCTCTCTCTCTCTCTCTCTCTCTCTCTCTCTCTCTCTCTCTCTTTTCACACACACATACACACAGCTATGTCCACATCATCCCCCTCCAGCACAGAGCTCTCACACTCGTGCTCTCACATGCCTGCAAAGTAAAATAAATAGAGTACACAGAGTCCAGCTTGCATATTATTTAATGAAGGCAAAGTGTTTCAAGAGGCTCCTGAACAGTACAGCGGGTGAACTAAGGCCTGTCCAATGATATGTCATTCTTTGTTCATGCTCCTGTTTATACATTTCATGGAAGTGTTTCTTGTTCAAACATTGTTCTAGAAACAAGATTATAAAAGTAGAATATATTGATATTTATTGAATATATCTGATATTTCAATGGACAAGACAACATGACCCTTGATTTTCACCGTATTTTTCTTACACATTAAGGTTAATGCAGAGCCACTTATACCGAGCTAACTGTGGCTGAGGGCCTTAGTTGTTGAAAAGTGTCTGTTAGCACAGACTGTGTGTGTTAAATCTGTGTTGGAGGACAATGATGAAAGAGAAATCCCTGTTCAGAGAATTGACACAGGAGAAAGAAAACCAAAGTGAGCAGAGCAGGAAAATGACACTTTTAATGTACTTCTGAGCATTTGCTGTATATTTGGGCAATAGGTAATTCTGAACAAACTGTTTACATATGTTTGCATCAGCATAATTATGCCAGTTTCGTTTGCTTTTGTGCCAAACTGCATCCTAAATGCAAAAAAAGGATTTTAAAAATGTATGACATTGATAAACCATAGGTAGAAGGGATATTTTGACACACAGTACTAGCATACTTGAGACATGCAATATTGTTGTGTTTTTCCCTAGTACCTGGATTTTCATAATCTGAGTGAAAATACATACTACTGCCACCCCCTGGTACGGAGAGTTACTTAATGCCACTGTGCGTCAGTCTGGACGCTGTCATGCTTGCAACTAGAGGTTGATAGAACTGCAGTGCAAACTCTTATAGAGCATCTCCTTACATTCTGTACAGAAGCAAAAGCTGAGCCTCTCACTGTGCAGCATGATTAATCAGATGCTTGATTTGCTAGTACATCCCTGAGTAGTGAGCGACAAAGGGACCCTGTCAATCTTTTTCACAATGCGAATGCAGCCAGATGCGTTGTGAAGGGCGCCCACCCACACACAGCACGCAACACCGCTGAAATTCAAATATGAATCCTGCAGTACAGTTCACCTCTGCACAGGCACAGTGATGAAAGTCTGCAGTAGTGCAAATAATTTGTGTGAATATATTCAAGAATACTGTCAGTGGTTCTTAACATTTTACTGTTTCTCATAGGATGTTTCACACACTGCCACTCCTAAGCTGTTGTGTGTCAACCTCAGAAACCAACAAAAGAAGATGATATCCTGGAGCCTCTGAACACTCTCAACCATAATTCAATCATTTTCAGTCAATAACGAATATTAATTTTTAATCCCTGGGACCTTTGTAAGTCTTGTCAAGCTGTCTTCGGGCGCTTTTGATATGTGAGTTTTAACCTTCATAAAAGGCTTGAAAGGCTGCCAACAGGCTACATCTGTTCCAAGGGCAGGGTGATGGTGCTCCTGGATGCCTCTCTCCTCCCCGCAATGAGGCAAACTCTCCTGCCTGGTGCCTGTCAGTGGCAAAAGGTGTCAGCACCACAATTAATCTCTTTAACAGAGAGCAGGGCGTCTCTTTGTTTATTCCACTCGTGCCTCTCTTCCCTTTTCTCCTCCCTGAGGCCTCTCACGCAGTCTTATCAGGGCCACTGAACTAGGCCCTTATTTCCTTATCGGCCTGTCATGGCTGACCATGGCCCCTTGAGTAAGTGCGCTGAAGGAAATGGTGAAGTAAAAGCGTTACAAACGGCTAACCCTCAGACTTCCACGAAACGGCTTATCTGACAAGAACGGCTGACCTTCCGCCCTCCACCGCACAGCTCAGGAATGACCAGATCTTTCCCCTTACCGCCTCCTCCTTCATACTCTTTCTATCCCTGTCCTCTTTGAACCGTAAATAACCTCTTCCTCACAGTACTATGAGCCTCATAGAACTTCCTCTCTTTTCCCTGACACATATATAAACACACGTCTCTCATATACCAACTCCTTTTCTCAAACGCAGCAAATAAACAGCTTGATACTAGTCAGAATTGTGGTAGAATATGAGAATAAAATGGGACGCAGAGTGAGCAGTAAGAAAGCAGGACATCCTCTGGTGAATTCTGAGCCTCTGCTCGCAGATAAAGGCATGGAAATGAAGGGCAAGTCGACAGAGCTGTAAATACAGGCAGCCCAAGCACAGATCAGGAGAAATCCCCTGCTTCAATTAGGCATTCGCTGCCTTTTGCTCTCTTCTTAACTTCTCTTTTTCCCACTGTCTGATTAGAAATGCATTCCTGGATTGCTCTGGCAAAAGCAAAAAGAGTACAAAAAAAAAAAAAATTGGGAGGCTGTGAATTAATCCACTGGCTCATAAGTCAAGCCCAGGAAAAGGATCAAGACAATTGACTTTAGAATGAATTTTTAGTTATTAGAAAGAAAGAAAGAAAGAAAGAAAGAAGAAAGAAAGAAAGAAAGAAAGAAAGAAAGAAAGAAAGAAAGAAAGAAAGAAAGAAAGAAAAAAACACCTGTTTTGCACTATTGCTTTTTTGTTTGCTTCTCTGTTTTTTGTTTTTGGTATTTGTCCAAAAATCAAATACACACATTTTCATGTGTAAATGTAATTTACTATTTAGTTTTGTATGTTTGTGTATGTATATATTTTGTATTGAGTTTATATAATATTGGACACAATACACATCATAGTTAATTAATTAAATCTGGGGTAAGTGGAAAACTGTACATTTAAATCCCCCCCCCCCCCAACAATGTGGCAGATCTCACCTTTGTGATGATAGTGACATAGGCCATGTAATGTGTAGGTCACTGTGTGTGTGTGTGTGTGTGTGTGTGTGTGTGTGTGTGTGTGTGTGTGTGTGTGTGTGTGTGTGTGTGTGTGTGTGTGTGTGTGTGTGTGTGTGTGTGTGTGTGTGATTGATCGAGTCTGCATCTGATGGGGCCTAAGGTCATGGGGCTGTCTCTTCGTGTGTCTCAGGCAAAGATCTGGTGCTGGCTGTCTGCCCTGTCCCTCCACGGTCAAGGCCACTCATTAGACTCAAAGGGGCAGGAGGAAACTGGCTAGACAGGGCCTCACAGGGGGACAGATATTGATCAAGAATCAAACATACTTACACACACACACATGCACACACAAAGGATGAAATCTGAATTAAGGGTTGTAAATTGGGGAAAGAGAACAAAATCAAGACAGAGAGGGGGGCTGTATAATGAAATGGAAGACTGTATGTGATCAATACTACCCAAGATTTTCTCCTTTCTCTCTTTCAATTGTCATGCAATTAAAATAGTCACCAGCTTGTGTGAAAATCCTGGGCCAGATTTTCAAGCATTATGAAGCAGAACTTAGTAGGATGAAAGGTTCCAGTGTGTTTTTATTTTTTATTGTATTTTTTTAAATAAATCTGAACATAAAAACTGTCCTTGGTCTGACAGCCAGGCTGAGGGCAGGTCAAAAAGAGAGACAGATAGAGAGATGGAGAGTTCATGGTTGTTTACACCATAACAAACAGGTCTGCTGTAAATACAAAAGCATGCACAAGCACACATTGATATGCATGCACACACACACACACACACACACACACACACACACACACACACACACACACACACACACACACACACATTGGAAGTGAAGTTCTTCACCTGTCACAGTCAGAGGGGTAATGAATGACAAGGCCACACACTTTACAACACACATATTGACTTATTTACTATTTTATAGATGTACAATTTGGCAGACTTTCACATATGCTTGATTTCTTAATTTGTCATAGATTTTGCACATACTCTAGCCGTACAGTTATTAGAATGAAGTCAGTCTTTAGAATATTTTTACAGCAACAAAAAGTATTTAAAGCATGTTGAAGGTCAGCCTCTGCAGTCCACATAACCTACACAGTAAAAACCAAGGCCACTCATACACACCGCAGTGTTCCACACCAAACACTGCGTATAATACAGGATTGAATATTACATATACAACTATAACACTTGTAAATATATAACACTGATATTTACATGCAAATAATTAATTAACAGTATATTTCAATATTATTATTTAATTAGAGAAAAGATAGTAGATACATTGACATCTAGCATGCACTACATGTACAACCACTGATAAGCCTGGTGAGATACTCATGTAAAATCCCTCTCCTGACCTTCAGCATCTGCTTGGACTCATATTTTCCTTTTTGTATGGAATGTCACACAAACCCAAGTCTTCATCTTCAGCACAGTTTTCATGGACATTTAAAGGGCTGTTTGCGCATGTTGAGGTGTTTGGACAATAGGTATTCATTAAGTGCCAGTGTGCAGATCTGTTTTGTCTGCAAGAAAAGATAACAAAGGAACATGGCAACCCACTTCTGCATGCTCTAAATGAACAGCAAGGACAGAATGGCAGTTATGCATTCAAAGGTGTCACCACCTTTTCTATTTTTATTTACAGGGTGAGTCTTCATATTTTTCTTCATATTTGTGTTGGGGGTGAAGGGGGTGGGATTTCCATTAGTGTTGTTTTAAATGGACAAGAGGGCCAAAAGCAATGATGTCAGAGAATGTGAGGTGCATTTTGTGTCCTGCTGCATACCTCGCCTTCACAGACAAATTGATTTGCAAAGGTTCCGGCCTGGCAGCTTGGGCCTCTTTGCATACGGAATGCTCCCTCTGACACAATGAAAAAAGAGTAGAGGAAGGAGAAAGAAAAGAGGGAAAAAAGAGTCCTCTGGCCGGGCGAGACACCCAGCAGGACAGCAGGGACTGGCCGGTTCAAAGTCCACAGTGTGATCCCCCCCTTCAAGAACCCCCACACCCCCAAGGCCCCTCGCACCCCTCCCTTACTGGCCCCTTGTCTGGTTTGAAAGGTCAGTTCATGTCTGGGAAAGAAGTCTCGGGATCCCCTTCTTTATTAAAGGTCACTAGTATTCAACAGCACTTAACACACTGCCGGCCCAGCCAGCCAGCCACCCATTATGGTGGGGGATGGGGAGAGTTGGAACATTGGAAATTGGGCATGGACAGACATCAGGGAAAAGATTGGGATGCTATTTTTTCTGTTTTTTTTCTGAGAGGTTAACTTTGGGGTTTTAAAGTTCTAGTTAGGTTTTTCACCTGGAAACATTTATTTTCAAGCAAGATATAGAGCAATAATATTCACTGAAGATTATTAATTTATTATTGTTCTAGATACATTAAAGGTCTTCTGGTCTAACATTAGCAGTAGAGAGTGATTACCAATGTCTTATTTTTAGCAAAATGTCATGTAGATGTAGTTGAAACGACACTGTCGCCAGGAGATCATGGTCTAGAGTAGACTGTATTTGTAAAATGGAACAAGACAGAAGGAATGGCAAGGTTTCCCACCTTGTAGCCTGTCTAGCCCAACAGATTTATGCAGGGTGGTCAGCTGGAGCAACAGCGACCAGGCTGGGCCCAGTTCCCTCACAGTGAGGGGGAGACAGGGGCAGGGACCCTCTCATTCTCATGTTAAACGCTTTTCACATTAGGCCTCCTTTTCTGCAAGTCCTCATTAGGTATGCTTGCTCCAGAGCTGGCTCCATTTCATCAAGCGGCTGTATTATTACAATAATCATCACCACTACCTCAATCATGTTTGCAATAATTTCCTAAATCAAGGGCTCTTTTGCAAACCGACAGAGCTCCTGATTCACTAAGGGCATTTGTACTCAGTAAGAAGAAGGTAAGTCAACAAGGGAAGGCCCAGTTTTTTTCCTAATAAGAGGGACTTAAATTATAACTCAGTGAGACATGGAAGAGGAGAACATTGTGTAATTCAATGCCAAATTACCATTGTTTCTACACCAAAGTCTTTATCAATTGTTCGTTTTTCAGCATACACATCAAAGATGAGTGGAAAGCCAGATGTCCAGTGTCTTGTCTGGAGTCCAGTGCTTAATGTGAGTGAAGATACAGAAAATTCAGACAGACTTTTGCTAGCGATGACTACTATCCCATCTAGACTGCATCTCACAGAGCTGCACCTGGATTTAATGGAGCCTTCTTTATAGATGTCCCATAAACCATGGGGCATGATTTCAAAATACATTTCATGAAGTGCATGGATATGCCGACAGGATAGTAAAACAGATATGATTATGCCTCTGCAAACTCTTTTTTTTTTAAAAGATTGATACTGCGCATAAATCCAGGAGGGAGGTTTTTCTCTCCTCTTCTGTTGCTTTGTCCTCAAACAGGACACTTGGATAAACCATTGAGAAAGTTTTTCATCCAAGTAGACAATGTTGATGAGTTATAGTCCATTAGCTCTAGAGTCAAAGCTGAAGGACATTTAAGATATCATTTTGTGTCGCCACTCAGGGACCTGTCAAAGGATGAGAGACAGCACTGTGTTGGTGTGCATATTTGCAGTGGCAGATGGCTCTAAATTGAATTAAATTGCAGTGTTAATAAGAATAACTTTTCCTCTGTGTCCTTGGGGAGGGACAGTCTGGAGAATTCCACCTTAACATTCCACCTTTAAAAAAACATCCTTAAACAGATTTTAATGGGTGACCTTGTCTAGATCTGCCTTTCTATCACTTGGCCTCCAACTCAAGCCACTGGCATCAGGATTTTCTTTCATTTTTTTCCTTTCCTCTTCAAAACCCCCTCCTCCTGCATGTCTGTGCAAGTGTGATTGTGTATGAGGGTGCGTCCTGGTGTGTATGTCTCTGAGTGTGTCTGTGTCCATGCGATTGTCTGATGGGGTGTGTCTGGGTCTCACCCTGGGTCATGATGAAGTGTCTGGTCTCTCAGGCTGTGCGTCTGTGTAAGAGTCTGGTCTAGAAGGGGGGTTGTTTCCAGCCATTCCATTTCTCCCTTGGCCCAGGGAGAGAGTGCACCCAGGCTAGCCAGGTCAACCCTGTCCTCCCCCACTGTCGCGCACCACACACTCTTGATACTAACTCCTAACACCTTACTCCTCAACTACCACCATGACCATGACCATAATGCACATAGATGTCCATTGGTAGTGGACCAGAGTGATTGCGAATCTTATGAAAGACATATTTATGTCCAAACCTCCAACACAAACTAACGCTCCTGTCTCCTCAACATAACCCCCCCATTCCTATTCCTAACCGACGCCCAGCCCCCTTCCCAATCCTACTAAGGATTATTTTGTATAATGATGAATAATTTATGAAAATCTTCCCCCTGGCTCTCAACAGCGCCTCTCAATTGGCCTTGGCATTAAGCCATTCATTCCTCTGTCTGGGATGGGAGTCACTCATAAGCAACCGCATAATAAAATCTCATTTTCCCTCCTAAAAGCAAATGATGCCATGACTTCAAATCTTATGAATAATTTCTAAATATGGAAACACTCTACCTTTTGTGAGCTGCAAACTGGGACAGTGAAAGTCTAATAATCACTTTTTTAAACTTTCACATAACATTTTTTTTCACTTTCAGTCCTTTTAATTTTTTTTTCAAGATTTTCTTTGTTTGTTTTAAACTGATGATGAGACATGAAAATGTTATTATGGCACTGTGTGGAAACAAGTGTCACCTATCTACAGTGGTGGTGAGAAACCAGAGACATTGCAACAAGACCAAGACCAGAGCGAGACACAAGCGGGAGACATGAGACAGCAGTGAGACGTGTGTGTGACAGGAAAGGAACTAAAGAAGAAAGACATAGTGTTATCTGAAGCAGCAAAGCCCTCTCTGGCTGCAGGGATCTTTGATGGTGGAAATCAATAGATACTCAGAACACAGTGGCATAACCTTGTCAGGGCCGAGCAAAGGTATACTGGCTAAAATAGCAAGAAGGAGAGAAGAGAAAGAGAGAAGCAGAGAGAAGGGGAAGAGATGGGAAGCGAGTGGAGGGAGGAAAGTAGTGGGGTGACAATGGAGGAGAGTAGTGTCATATGGCCACCCACAGCAGCTTAGCGTCTGAGTGGCCAATAATCATGGTCTTACAGGCTTTTTAAAAGCCATCTACTGACGCGGCTCATCTGACAGTGACCACAGCAGAGCAGCCAACTGATCCCATGACACACACATGTACTCTCATACAGTACAAAATGAAACAACCATATTATTAGAAGCAGGGCAGCATAGGACACATACAAATACAGTACACATACACACATAAAGGAACAGAAACCGAAATCAATGTCAGAGCAAAGAAAAAACATACATGATGCTGTGGTAAACATAGTCCAAGTTCAGTTGTCCTCTAACATGTACATTTACAGCATTTGGCAGACGCCCTTATCCAGAGCGACGTACATAAGTGCTTAAATCTCTAACATTGAATACATTAATGCTGGATCACTAAGTTACATACTTAAGATACCATGAGTTTAAAACATTTGTTCAAAGTTACAATGAAAGTGTCAAAGGTGTGTTTTTTTTTTTTTTTTTTTTTTTTTTTTTAAAATGCAAAAGATAATGAAAGAAGTGCTAGTTGAAGCTAGCACTTCATGTAAACATCTTCACACACAAACTTCTGTCACAGCAACCTTACAGCACAGAGTACAGAAGAGTTAGGTTGCATGGCCCTCATGACCTAGTCCTTAGGTGCCACTGGAACAGACATGAGCACATGTCCAGAATTTGTGTGGGGTGAGAGAAAGAGGCCAGCGCTGGTGCCAGGCGCACTGATTTTGACCCAGCTGACCATGTCAGTCAGGCCATTTTCAGTTTTACAGATCACTGCAGGTCAACAAACACAGACCTGAGGACATCTTAGAGCCCTGATTTCTGACCACTTGTTCACTCACACACTCGCATGCAAGCTTTTAGTGTTAGGGAGTTAACAGTCAACTAAAATTCCAAAAACATTAATTGAATTAACTGTATTAATTGAAACAAATAACACATCAAAACAATTTTAAAAATAATAAAAGTAATAGAAATGCACTGCAATTGCGTATTATCCATCTCCTTGTAAAAAACAGAATCAAATGCAGTGGAGCAATTTTAGTTCGTCTTTAGATGTACATCAAAAGATTTAAAACAGAAACAGAAATATATATATATAAAAAAAATAAATAAATAAAAAAAAAATAATAAAAATAAAAATAAAAATAATAATAATAATAATCATAAAAATACAAATAAAAATAATAATAATAATTAACCTAGGTAGCATGTTGGCACAGCAGGTAGCAACAGCAATAATGATAATATAAAAAGCCACCCCATCACAAAGCAAGCTTAATTTTAAAGTATTCTTGTCTGTGACCTAGTGAACCAGTACAAATTAATTGATAGCAACTTAAAAAAAAAGTTCAAGCCTCTCTGGATTTGGGCATCTGTGAAATGCCGTAAATGCAATGTAAATGATATTTTTGCATGTTTGCATGTACACACATTTACATTTACTCATTTGATACCTGTATCCAAAGCGAGTCACACTTCAACTGAGCAGATAAAGGTTGTGGATCTGAGTAAAGAGCCCTTTTGATGGTGATACCAACAACATTTTGATCAAACTGCTGAGTCAGGTAAATCAAATAACGTCATGCCCCATTAACCCAGACTTCAGATGTGTTTCCCTCTTCCTGATTAACAGTAATACTTATACAGTACAGTAAGTATTGAAGGGCATGCTGTAGTTTGTGCGTGTGTGTGCGTGTGTGCGTATGTGTGCGTGTGTGTTTGAGTTAACACTGCTGGTTTGGCTCCAATTCCAAGAGAAAACGTGACCACAATTATAGGTGCTGATGGGCTGCTACCCTTCTTTTTTAGCTTTTTATTCTTATTTGCTTTTATGTCTGTCCGTCGTTAGTCACTTTTCCTTTCTCTCTTGTTTTCATATTGTGACAGGGCACGGGGCTGCCTTTGCCTCCAGGAAATAGCAGGCGATTTGCAGCAGCTGTGACACACAATAATTCAACAAATTCACTTACTGAATGACAACGGCTTTGTTGACAAGCCAATTCAATTAACCAGTGAAACCAACAGGAGTAACACACACAGGCAAGCAGACCCAGGGTCTTTTCCTCTTTTTATTTTTCTCTTTCTTTCTTTTTTCTAGTGACTCTCTCTCTCTCTGTCCAAATGAGAACATGGCTGTGTGCCTGTGTTTGGCACCTACAGAGGAGGGCCGAAGCTCTGGCAATGTTGTAGTCAGTGAGCAAACTCAATATACATGAGAGAGAGAGAAAGAGAGAGAGAGGCAGAGAGAGAGAGATGAGAGGCAGAGATACTGTGTACTGTGTAATGCTAATTAATAATGGTCTCTCACTCTAGTTCAGTAGTAATGGTGACTGCACAATTCCAGCATGACTCTGACCCTAGCCCAGACGGCCCGGCCTGCCAGCTTGACCCAACTAATGACGGAAGAGCACTGCGGGCTGCTATTATAGCCTGATCAATCATCCCATGGTCCCATGCAAAATGCATTGCGCTTGTCTTAGCTAATGTATCGATATCGGACCTGAGGAGACAGCTTAGCCAGACCTGCTCGCTTGTTAGTTTAATTATTTCCCCAACTCTAATATCCTGTCCGTAACATGCACATGGTGAAGCGTTAGTCATTTTGTCACATTTTTACTTTAGTTCACTGTCTTCTCTCTCATATCTTATTCATTCCCTTTTTGGCCCTATGGTCAGGCAGACCATTCTACTGAGCTGAGCTGACAGCCCTGACTAATGTGTGCCTTGACTTTTTGCACACATACTCACACCTACCCACTAGACACATATGCACACATGCATAACTCTTTTACATCAACAGTGTTTTCACCAAAAAAAAAAAAAAAAAAAAAAAAAAAAACGAAATGCTACTGGTCTGAAACCATTCATCATTTAATCGCCATAGAGGTTGAATATTCAAGAGGTTGAATATTCATCTTAAGAAGTTCATGGTGGCTCAGGATCTAGAGTCTGTCCTGGAAACACTGGATGTTTTCTGGATTAATCCTTAGATGTGATGCCTGTCAATCATGGGGATCCAAACACACACATTTACACACTAATTCATAACCAAGGGCAATTTAGAGTAACCTACTGACATTTTTTTGGGATGTGGGACTGGATCTTACTAAATGCTGCAACTCTACCCACAGCACTACAATGCTGCCAGAACTGATTATTTTGTATGACCACCACAAGGATCTGAGCAGTGCAGGAGCTATAGGATTTTGGAAAATCAATTGGAAAGACAATTATGAATCTGCAGCCTGAGGAAGTAACAATGTTTTAATAGTAATTGCTACAAACTGAACAGAAAATGCATTGATAATTATAGGGTTAATACTATGCACCCTTTCAGGAGCTACACACTTAAACAGTTAAACACAATTAACACAATTAAACAATTATCTTGTGCAGGATGCAGGATGTTGGTGCAGTAAAGATGAAACTGTCAATTGCGGTGACCAATTAAAGCTATATTGTTGTATATGTTGTTAATGCTAAATGATGAAAAGCAGGTAAAAGAAATAACAACATGCATCTATCATGTTCACAAAATCTTTGATCTGTGGATTCTGATGTTTCATGAGACATTACGTAGAGCAGTTGATTCTACATTAACAGACACAGAGTAGAAAACGGACTCCACTAACAAGATGCCTTCAGGTTGATTTTGGTTGCAATAACTGTAAAGGATGTGAGGGATTCTCATTTTATAAAATTCCCAAGAAACCATGGCATCATAATAAATGAATTGCCACCATAAAGAGGGACCATTGCACTTCAACACAAAACTTAAACAATATTTAAATCTCCACACAAACAGAAAAGTTTACACACCAGTGATAGCAGGTTATGTTGGGATATGTATCTTGGCAGCACGTATTTTTAACATTAGCAAAGCTTAGCAGGTACAGTATAGACTTCCCTTTCCTTCCCTTTAATGACATATTTTATGTTTTGGTCAGTTTTCTGCCAGTTTCAGAAGTTTGGGGAAAGTACATAAGGATCACAGCGTTTCAATGACTTTGCTTTTCCCAGGGAAGGTGAGAAATCTTTAGTCATCTAGATTCTAGCTTGTTACAGAAGTCTCAAACAAGCCCAAAATACAGTTGCAAATATGGTGTATAACAGAAACAATATAAGATGGAAACACATGGATTGTATGTGAAAGATTTTCCAAAATACAGTATATTCTCAATGCCAGAGGAACACATTGTACAAGTCTGAATGGATTTTATTATTGTACTAGCAAATGTCCAAATGATTTATGAGATGGTTTCACTATTCAACTGGTGGAAATGAAAACTGGTTCTTAAAACTGGTTCTGTTTGCTGGTCCTCTAACTGTCTGTCAGAGTAAAAGAGTTGTCACCGAGCTCCTGAGTAGATCCTAAGTGGTTAAGTTAGTAATCATTGTGGTATTTGAACCTGTTTGACACAGTCGCAGTATACATTTGAAACAACTGCACAGGGGGGGGGTTGAGGTGTCCAGAGAGTGGGAGTGTGTGAACATGGAATTCTTCCAGTCCATTCATGCTTCCTATCTGAAGGAATGAGGTCTCTGCAGAGTAAATGCAATAAAAGGTTATATTATCATCAGCAATCATTTTTATCTTTATAGGAAATATAATACATTGATTGAAAAATGTAAATAACATATCATTGGTTACAGTATACTTTCAAGATTACATATTGGAAACAAAAGAAATAGCATTTAAAACAATGATAAGATTGAGGTCTCTCAATTTACACCTTTTTCTGGTGTTATGTAATAAACAACATACCATATTATTCAAAATGGCTCCCATGATACAGAGTCTGGGATCAAATTGCTGATTCTCTCGCTGTTCTCTCTCCTCACATACTTTCTCTTCATGATCTTGGTCAGGACAGTTGATGCCATGACCACTGGGGAAAAAAAAACGTATTTTTCACAGAAAGTTTGTTGTTCTCAGCAGAAAAAAGGACGGGATGTTAGCAGAGTATGCAGCCCAATTCCAGAATTCTTCACACTTTCTAGCCAACAGAGCTTAATCGAATTAAGCGTTACATGAAATGTAGTTTATTGCTTTCAATCCCCAAGCATGCCTTTTGCTACAGTTTGAGTACACCATGCTCACCTGTGCTGTGGATTCTCAGTGTTATTCAGGGTTTCTTTGCTGGAAGGTCTAATACAGTCCCAGGCTCAAGAAATTGATTTACCTGCCTTTTGTATCCCAGAACATGATCTGTGTCTGTTAAGTTTTTTTTTTTCTTTGTTTTGCTTTGGTTCTTTTTTTTCCAATTTACTTGTCCTTTGCTTTGAGGTGGCCCAAACTATGAGAAAAGTTTGTGCCAATTAACATAGCTGGAGAGCTCGAGGATCAAGGCAAAGCCAACACAATGCTCCATGTAGCTGCTGGGCTTCACATTGTGGGCATGCACACTGCTGGTGCTGTGGTGTCAATTGCCATTCAAGAGGACTGTGATCAGCAGGACTACACTGATATGAGCACAGCTACAAATCTCAGAGGACTCAGCTGCGTTTGTATTTTTGGGTTTCTTTTCAAATGATTTGGGGCTCCTGAGTTGCGCAAACTCTCCAAGCACTTGCCGTACTGTCAAGAGATTGCGAGTTTGAATCCCAATGATTCCACAGCCATTCATGGCCTGGAGTCCAAGAGCATAATTGGCAATGCTGTCTGGATGGGAGGAACACTAGCTAATTGTGGGGATCTGTTAGCTCAAATATATATGAAGGGGTAGTTAGTGGTAGTTGTCATGCTATAATCGAGAACTAGCTAGTGGGCAAAAATTGGCATTCAATAAATTACAAATTTAAATGGTATAATCTTAGAAAAATACACCATCATCTCCAAAAACGAATACAACATATCATTAGTAGTGATAATATTCACATGTTGAAGAGCTGGGTCATTTGGTTGAGGCCATAAATGATTTCTTGGTTTCTTGTATTTTTTATTGTATAGGTTTTATTGAATATAGATTTCTTGTTGATTGGTGGAGTGTGTTGTTTCTCTCTCTGCTGGCTGTGGAGAGAGGAGAGATTAATAAAGAGCTGATGGTAATTTAAAAAGCAGGCATGCATATCTTGGGCTGGCTATGACACCCCTCTGTCCTCTAGTCTCTCTCTCTCTCTCTCTCTCTCTCTAACTCTCTCCCTCCCTCTCACTATATGCACACCCATTTTTCTTTTTCTGTTCATTTCCTTTTCCTCTACCAGACAATCAATTTCTGCCTCAGGCATAGCACAGCATACCTCTCTCTCTCTCTCTCTCTCTCTCTCTCTCTCTCTCTCTCTCTCTCTCTCTCTCTCTCTCTCTCTCGTTCCCTCTCCTGGTCAGACAACTGGAGCTGACCTTTTCACCGAATGCCGTTATTAGAGAAACTGACATTCAAACCCCAAGCCCAGAGGACAGGGAGTTGCGGTGGCAGTCCCCCAGTCTCCCTCTCCACTGCTCCAGGCTCACCCATGACCTCCTACTCCACACTGTGCATCCACATGCCAATCACCTGCCATCTCCCAGAATGCACTACAGCTTTCCCAGTATATGTACCGAGTGTTACTGCCCAACTGGGCAATGCATGCAGGATCATGTGACTGTAACGATCACATTATGCTATATACACTATAGAAAGGAATTGTATGTAATTGGCATGAGACAGATTTTTATTCCACACCAGGTTAATGCTTTGGGTTTCTCTAATGGGTATTTCCTCTCCAGAAATCTTTCCCTCTATGGGCTGTGACACACCAAGCTGACATTTAAGAACTAGCACCAACCAAGGCAGACTGATGATTGCCTCCTGTTGCTTCAGTTCTTCTTTTAAAAAGTTGGACTTGAAAAAAAGAATCAAAGGTTACAGCTAATGACCTACATGTGTTACATGGTGGAAGTAGTCTGTATCATCCCACAAAAACATCATAGAAAAACATTTGTCCCAATTCACATACTACTTAATACTAGTATAAAATAGCATGCTTCCTAACAGTATCATTATCTATAGTACTGACCTATTTTGTCATACTATTTAGTACAATCGTATGCAGAATTGGACAAAGCCAAACCCATTATTCACTATGAAGCTGTATAAGAACTATGTCCAGATGGGGAATTGCTGAAAGTTACATCAGATGAGAACAAATTAAGAAATAATGAGAAAAGGTTCAGAAATTTGATTATCGTCTTAGCATTGTTTGCTTGTTTTTATGTATTTCTTCTCATACATTGATAAGCTAGACTGGACAGCCAATAAGAGAACTCTTTCTTGCGACCCTTTAAAGCTCATTCAACATGTTCAGTCAGCACTGACAGGCTTTGACAAGGGCTGACTAGTGCCAACAGCAGGTGACTACTGGCCCTAGTACCTTGTTCTTTTGTCCCAGTTGGGTAAACCACATAAGAGTGATTGAAATGGAGAAAAGAAACAGAAATAAATGTAATCAAGACTGTTCTTTTAGAGTTCTTGTTAAACATTAATCACTACAGGAGATCATTGGGCCTTAGTTGTAGGAGGAAATGGTAAAATGAAGAGAGAGTTGTGTTAGGCATGAGGAAAAAAAGGAAGGATTTTTTTACACCAGCATTGCTGTTTATTGACTGACTGGATGAGATGCAGATACAGGCAATTTGGACAGCTCTACGGCATTAGAGAATGAAAACACACTTTCTCCCTAATTATTTGGCCTTTGCCTTGGCAGACTGGGGTTATGATAATTTTGTTATTTTTAGGTAATTGTTTCCAGTGTGCAAGTTCAGTGACATAAAAGGGCTTGCCATGTTTTTAATCTAGAGGACGACGGTTTAAAAGGAATGGCGATGTGCTCTAATGACATGAGAGCCAATCATCTGCTCACTTTTCACACAGGAGGCAAAGCAAATAAACCACACTGGGCTGGATTGCTTCTCTCCCTAAAACAAGCTCTTTGAGAGGTTGTTGTGTGAGCATGTGTGATTCTTTGTGTGTGCATTTGTGTTAATGTGAGTGTGTGAGAGAGAGGAAAAAAACAGACAATGAGTGGTTGTGCATGGCCTATGTGCATGTGGATACATGCATGTGTGAGTGTGTGTCTTCCACCATTTAATTTCGAGTGTAGAAGAGCAGTAAAGCAGGTATGAGAGGAGGCAGGGTGTGGTCTAGGCCAGTCGAGCAGGTCAAGCATGTGACCAGTGCCGGAGGTGGAGGGTGTGGAGCAAACCAGAGATTCTGGGAAAAGCGTGAGAGAGATAAGCAGAGCAGGGGCCAAAAGGCTCTGAGCCAGCGTCAGGTACAAAGTATGCCTGGGGGCAGACTACCAGAGGTAATACACCACAAACACCTTCAGGTACATTTCTCTTGCTCTCAAGCAACACATAATGTACTTTCTCAGCTTGTACAGTTTAACCGAACAGTCTCTGCATGCAGACTGAGTACACAAGGCTTTAGAATCCGCAAAAGCAAATTTATTAGACACACAGAGCATTTTGAATATTACAAAAGAACTCACAAAAGCTTTATGCACAAAAAGTATATTAGAATTTAGCCTTTTCCACTAGTGTTCTGCATTGCACTAACTTCTCACCTTATTCTTTTCTTCCTCTCCTCTTCTATTCTATTTATTTCCCCTTTTTTTTCCCTGCCAAAACTCTTCTAGCCTTAAGTCAGGGCTGATTTCTCTTATTCCAGTACCATCGATACATACTCAAGAAAATAGAGACATGGATGAGAGAACAAAAGAGAAAGATGGAGCATTTAGTACAGAAATAATTAGGATGTGTAGGACTCACAAAAGGCACACCATAGAAAGGTTAAAAATTACCCAAGCTGTAAGCCTAAAGGCTTAGCTGAGTTTAACAAGCTTTTTTAAAATGAAGAACATGCTGCAGTGCAGGAAAGTGAGTAACACAGTGTTGGCATCACTTGTTGGGTTAGAAGGAACAGCAGCTGCTGATGATGAAGTCTCACTCCAGTTTTAATAGTCTTAATAAATAACATAGCAAAGAAATAGTTGGTTATGATGAGCAGATATATCCTAATTTGGGGAATTTGGTACAAGGCTCCTCCCTCTCCCCTCTGGTCCTCCAGGGTTCCGGAATGTTGACCAAACTGACCCAAGCCATTTAGCATGATAAGTAATGGACACCTGTGCCTACCCCCAGCATTCCTCACAAGGCCGGGAGCACCAAATGATACAATCACTGACTCCAAACACAGCTCACCAGAGCGGGAGTACAGAGGTCAGAGAGTGCACAGACACACACACAGGCACACGTGCACACATACATATATAAATACACACCACCTTTAGCAAGCACAACTATGTCAAAGGTAGCCATAAGTAGAAAAAACACTAAAGGCGTAGACCATACATGTATTTAAACACACAACAAAAACACACACACATAAAGCAGGTGACAGTACTGTGTGTGTGTGTGTGTGTGTGTGTGTGTGTGTGTGTGTGTGTGTGTGTGTGTGTGTGTGTGACTCTGTGAGCATTTGCACGCACACATGTTTATGCACGTGTGCATGTGTGTGTGTGTGTGTGTCTGTGTGAGTGTCTGTGTGGCTGAATGGTTAAAACTTAAGGGAAGTGCTCCGAAGTGTGATGGATCCCTCACCTGTCAGAGATCACTGCTCTGGCTGGTCAGTGCTAACCTGACCTTGGCTTTGTCATGTATCTCACACCCTTGTGTACACACACACCACAGACAACACTGAGGAAAATTAATTAGCCGCCAATCCACAATAATGGCGGAAATTGGTAAAGAAGGAAGTATTGATGACAAATTAATATGGCCAGGATAGACTTTACTTTTACTAACTTTATTCAGCAAACCAGTATTTAAAACACTCAAAGATAAAAGATGACTGTATGAACATTATATATACTGCTTGAAATTAAGGTTTACTTATTCTTATAATATGAAATCATTTATGAATTTGACTATGTTGAAATTATTTTCACTTCCTAAGATGACATGCAGTATTTTGTAGTGTAAGCCTGAAAGTTGTAAGGTGGGATAATTCTAATAAGTGAAGCAAAAGAAGATGGAGGTGTGTGGAACCTCATCCGGGGATGGTATAAATCCTCATAACGCATGTGTATGTGTTAATGAATTTTATATTATAAAGACAATTTGTGACTTTTTGCATCTGCAGAATTTCATTTTCCAGAAGTTCAAAAGTGTAACAATGACAACATCGAAACTAGCTCAATAAACCCAAACGTTAATGGGGCCTCTCCTTCTTTCAGAAGCTTATGTTGAGCCAGACATATTGTAGTGCATGAAAGGGTAAGAAAGACTTAGGTTCAACTTGATCATGTAGCGTGCCGAGTTCAAAACATGCCCCTTGGATGAGCAAACATGGTAGGTGGGGGCTGTCTGTGTGGGATGGGTTTTTTTGGTTGAGGTGCAGGGGATATATGGTGGAGGGGGGCTCCATAATCCTTCCCCCAGACTCAGACATACAAGTTCCTTCAGACACTTCCTTTAGAGAGGGCCGCACCAGAAAAGGTGTTCAGTCATGTGAAACTTAATCTGCAACCCTGCCACCACTGACCTCTCACCCTGACTGCCTTTAGCCTTAGAGCGAGAGAGAGGGTGTTGAGTGAGAGGGAGAAGAGGGACTAAGAGGTAGAGGAGAAAAGGACAGAGAGAGGGAAAAGACCTTGAAGTTGTAAAATGAAGATGCAATGCCCTTTTGGAATTTGTTACAGGACAGGGAAAATGCTCGCAGCGCATTTTTAGTGTATTCTTTCATTTGTGCATGTTTCTGTGTGTGTGTGTGTGTGTGTGTGTGTGTGTGTGTGTGTGTGTGTGTGTGTGTGTGTGTGCATACACTGGAGAGCAAGTGCCAAAACAGTCTGAGGCTGCAGACAAAGTGCATGGGGGTCACCTTAACACAAAACAGTGTGTGTACTAGACATAACATGCAGCCGGCATTCCCTAGCTGAGACATGGCCATGCTGCTCCTCTCCCTCTCCCCCCTGCAGCCATTATCAACTGGGCTAAAAACCTCTGTGGCTCAACTTTAGCTGTCCTCTATGATTACCTGTTTTTTCTCCACTTTTCCATAGCGAAGGTGACCCTGCCGGTTCGGCTCCGCAGCAGCAATTAACCCGGGCTGCCCCATGTCCTTTCCTCAGCTGAGCAGGAGCGACACGTGTTAGCAGTGGTCACAGACAGGCTTAGCCGAGTGTAAGTGTGAGAGCGTGTATGTAAGAATGCCTGTTTGAGAACTTCACAATCACAACCTCAACACAAACTGTTACAGTGTTGTGAGAAAACAGACAATACTTTTCTTAAAACTACCAGTCAAACCAGATCTACACTCACATCTGGTCAACTTAAATATCTGTAGCCTTATGTACTACAATTTGATTTGCTACCAATAGCTAGTTATAGTCTAGAGGATAGAGCAAAGAAGTGAGAGCTTTGTCTTCTCAGGCAAGAGTCCTGACTCTCTGACCTTTAAACTCTACACCAGGGCAGTACCCCTCCCCAATCTTCACCAAACACACACATACACACCCTCCCCTTGCCCTACAATCTCTATAGTCTGAACTTTATCTCAGTTGTCCACACCTTGCATTCCAGTGTCCTTGTCTATCTATAGACTTTAGACTCTTCACCTCTCCAAACAGCCTGGACTAAAGTGAGACCAGTTATTATTCCATCACACCAAGTTGTGTGAAAGACATGGGTGGTGTGAGTTTATCAAATAGGCCAACAGAAATGACCATGCAATGCTATAAAACTCTGATAAGATAATGAACTTCCACCCTGGATAACTGATAACCCAAGTTCAACCTGCAAGAAGTGTGTCCAAGTGCAGCAACAGAGAGAGAGAGAGAGAGAGAGAGAGAGAGAGAGAGAGTTACCAATGCAGAAATCAGTTCAAAAATACTAGTAATTCCTTATGCTTGTGTGTGTGTGTGTGTGTGTGTGTGTGTGTGTGCGCGTGTGTGTGCACGTGTGTGTGCGCGTGTGTGTGTGTTTAAGACTCTTGTTTATCCAAACCTAAAGGGCATTGCAATCTCCACAACAAAGTGTTCACCTGGGATCAATCACTTAGCTTATTAAAGCACTCATATTCAAACTATGCTGCTGCCTTGTGCATGTTTCCCTCCTTTGCACCATTTGTGATTAATTATCCCACACAAATCTAATCATGGCACACACATGGCTGCTCCTAACTATCTATCTTTTGTCCTGGACTTCAGGGGGAAAACAGAACAGTGGAGTGAATGATTCCTCCTTTAATGAGATTGGAGTAGGGGCCAAAGTTGCAGAGGCACCGATCGACCCCCACTCACAAAGCAGGTGTCCATCCTATGGGCACCCTGAGATTTCACTGACAATTCACAGCGGAAAAAAGTTACGGGTAGTGGAGCAAAGTAGGTGGAGGATAATGAGATATCTCAGATATCTCAAATGCTCACTGGAACAAGGACAAAATGACACTTGACTGAATGGTGCCTAATCTACAGCCCACGTGCACCATTTTTGAAATGACAGAAAAGTTATTTTAATAACATTTCAGTTAGTGCACTGTAAAAAAAAAAATTGTAAATCTTGCCACTGGTCCAAGTGTTAATCTATAATTTAACCTACATTAAAGGTAAAACCACTATTTTTTAAATCAGCAATATTTTTCTGATGACTTTCATTTCAACAGTTATCAATAAAAAATTGTATAATAATGTAATAAATGTAATTCAACTAAAAAAATCTTTGGCATTACTATACCTTTAATGTCACTATGGTATGTGGTGGGACAAAAGAATGAAGACTTTATGCATGCTGGATAAATATATATTTTACACTAGTTTTATAGAGACACTTATTGATTTAACTTGTCAGGCTTCACTTGCTGTACTAAAATCTATCTAATGACTGAAATCTTCCAAATTTTTATTTACACAACACTAATCAAGCACACAGCAGACAAGAAGTGGTTATGACTCTTCGCTTAGTAAGCTTGGCTTAAATTAATAAGTAATGTAATGGTGGCAATCAAGTCTGTTGTTTATTTCTTTAGTGTAATTATTACAGATCACCTGTGGACAATGACTGCTGCCTCATTTTCTGCTCCTTATGGCCCTCACTAAAAAAACATTTGGACACTCTTGGTTTTAATCCTACCAACCTGGAAAGTCAGAGGAAAAGGTTTTTCATGAGTGTGCACTGTTATAAAAAGTGCAGCCAGTGGCAATGCATGATTAATGCCTATATCATTCACTGTACTGTAAATGTCCAGCAGCACAAGTAAATTCTAACTTTAACTCAGCGGTCAGTGTCAGTGTCCATTAAGTGTTCAGTGTAAGTGCATTTACTTTGTGCTCTTGCCATATGCACCTTCCTACACCACAGAATGAATTGAACAAAGCCAGAAATCACTAACATAGTGGAAATGAAGCATGGCCATTTCAGGCTCTTGTAATAGAGCATTAATGTGTAGTCTGTACCACAAATATTACACAATAAAAGGCAACAATAAATAAAGATTCTTTTTTTTGTCAGCGGTTTAATCCGGTATTGGGCAAAGCTAGGAGAAAAGAGCTTTCTGCAGACCATAAAGCAGGTTATCCAGGATGACTGCTGATTTTTATTTTTCCTATAACTACACCTCTGGGCCAATTCTACACAGACACAAGAAAAGAAACCTCAACCACCAGCAATCTTTTTTTTTAAGTGACTTGAGAATTCTGTACTATAATATACTGAAAATGGAAGAAAAAAACTGAGCCCATTTTCTGGCAATGTGGGATTATTTTTTTTTAACTGTGACAAATGTGTTCAGCTCTACACATAAACACAATATTGAATTCCAGTAAACATGATGAGAGCCTGGTGACTCAAGAGTTTTAAAGCCTGCTAAATTATTTCAAATAGAGGAAAATACCACTGATTTGTTTTATTTGTCTTACTTCCATATCTGTGCAGAGAGGCATATAGAGTGAACATGGTCAAAATGGATAGCGTTACTAGATGGAGGAATAAAATGGTGCTGATTGGCAAGGGATGAGCTTGAGGTCTCACTCACATAGCAAATCAGAATAGAACCTAAATACACGTGGACTTTACTTGTGTATGGAGAATTGAAATCAGTCCATATTTTGGTCTGATTAGAATGAGCATGGATTTTGAGGAAAAGTAAACAATATAAAGTACTGGAAAGGTTTGGTATTAGAAAATCATTCAACAAATTCCAATTCTGCAATGGCAAAGATATGTAGGCCTGACTAAACTGCTTTTTTATATAGGATATGTTTTAATCAAATAACAGTTCCAACCTTCCTTGACTACAAAGCAAATCTGAAGAAGGGTAAAAGCAGACTGACTGGCTATGTTCTCATTCAATTTACTCTTACTGCCTGTTCTATCATCCCCCCCCCACCTCTCTCTGTGTGTGACAGATATTATATTTTGTCCTACAAAAAGTGCACCACAATGTAATACTTTGATTTTTTTTTATTAATTGGTTTCAATAAAGGGACAAAATGGGTGTGTGAACAGGATAATGCAGACAACTGCCAGAAAACACAGACAGTGGTTTCTCCAATAAAACTCAACATAGACCAGAAACAAATACAACAAAAAAGCAAAAGTTGTAAATGACCTTTGGTCATTTTCAAAGGAAAACAATAATAACAAAAAAGAAAAATTAAAAAAAGAAAAAGAAAACAAAAAAGATCCATTCCATGTCTCTGTTTTGAACAGAGCATTTAAGTAATAATAAATAGTGACTCCCATTGTAAAAGATAAAGTTCAAGTTCAAGTTACAACAACAGCTTTCAGAACAGGAATAGAAAAGGCTGATAACAAAATATTTCGCATTGCCATTTACAAAAAAGTATGAACTCAAGCGGGCTTTCCATTAGTTCCATTTCATTTTAAATATGCTTTGCATACGAAAGTCATCCCAATCTAAATATAAAGCACCATAGTATTTGGCAATGAAACAAAACCTGCAAAACATTGATTATTTTTAATTCATTTATTTAAATGATGATCATTTCTGTACGGATAATTTACTGCATATGACATTTGTTCTCTTTATGATACTGGAATGTATTCAGGTGAGAAGACAGAGAAGCACACTACAGAAGAACCCAACATCAGCTTGCATTACTGCATAAAGAATGGCAGCAGAAGAGGAGAGTCTAAAAAAAGAAACGAAAAAAGATATGTACAACCACCTGTTTTAGCTAGTGTGGACATTCTCAAAAGACTCCTCAGGGAAACCATTAGATGGCCTCCTTTATACAATGCCACATACTTTAGTTTTTTTTATTGATTTTTTAATGTAATTTTTAAACATACAAATAATCCGTACTATATTATCCTGCCAAATTAAAAAAATATACCGTGGCAGCTTGTTGTTTTTTCCACTACCAAAAAAGGTACAATAATACCTTTTGAGAGAACAAGCAACAGTTAAAAATACAAGCCTCAATATAAATACTATAGTGCCTACACTAGGTGAACATTTAATTCAAATACCATTCTAGAAATACAGAAGAAAGTAGGTCATAAATGTGTTTTAGCATAGGAATTGACCATGAGTGTGCATTTTCCTATATTTAAGTTCTCTATTATATATTTATATATAATCTTAAACCTTTCCCCAATGCAAGTTATGTTTGACCTGAAGAGCTATGAAGAGCCACGGTGGAGGAAAAAAAAGGAAATAAACAGAAAATCACAGATTTTTTTCCCATTCTATATATATTGTGATCAATTCTTGAACACCACCAAGACAAAGAGGAAAGAGAAACAACATCAAACTTAAATACAGGTTCCCTAAAAAATGATTTGCTAATTATTTAAAAATGCTTTATATTCATATTTTTAAAAAAATGTTTTTGTACAAAAAAAAAAAAATCTTGCAGTGAAAGCAGCAAGTTTCCATAGTCCATTGTTTGACAGAAGGTTTATGCCCTCGAAGCTCGTACTTTATATTGGAGTTGAACTTTCAGTAAGTGGGTGCTGGACTGGGTAAAGAGTTGGCTTCACTATGTTCAACAATGACACATTTTTTAAACTTAAAAAAAGTTTTCCCTCATGTTAATATCTGTAAACTGGGAAACTTTAACAGTGCACTTTACTGTCTATGCAAGCAGTCATACTTTATACTCAACCACTATACCACCAATCAGAGCGTCAGACACAGACTGAAGGGCCGAGTGTCAAGTGCTATCTAAAGACTGAAAAATGGTTGTCAAAAGTGGGCAGATGTTTAACTAACCAACAAAAGAAAAACAGTCTTCCCAAACATATATTTCACATGAAATTAATATGTCCTGATCATTACCTGTCCCCCCTTTGTAATTTAAGGAACACAGGCATACGTACTCCAGTCGGTGAAAGAGAAATTTGTTTGGGGACCATGATTCATACCTGTAAGCAATTCATAGTTAATCATCACTGACAGATGAAAATATTCTTCAAAATTATTGTCCAAAACACTGCATGACATATTATAGGCTGCAAAGTGTATCTATGCAGTGGATGTTTATACAACCCGATACACGCATTAGACTGCTTGCTACTGAGAACAGAACCTTCACAAACTATGAAAGAGCTTATGACTGTGGATTAAAAACCTGTACCACCGAGGACAGTACCCTTAATTGGAGAGTAATCATGGTTCAATCCAACACATTACTGGACGTACCATGGACAATAAAAATACTATAATTGAAGAGTGCATGTGTTATAGGTAGCTAATGATGATTAACTACAAATTAGCTTTTAGCTTTTTGATTATCATCATTTCCATGTAGACAGTGTCAAAGTCAGGTACTTGATGCAAGAACCTCAAGTGAAACAAATAAATCCATTTCCAATATCTGGCTGAGATTCCAAGCTTAGAGCAGATAAGAAGATTAACCAATGCAGTTTCAAGTTCCAAGGCACTCTTTTTGTTTGTTTTACCAAATGATAGTACAAATTTAAATTTTGATGACTCCTTGCTTTTTTTTTTTAAAGAAATTCAAAGGCTGTCAATACTTTATGTTCCATAATAGGGGCCAATTAATATTTTAACCCTATGTGGACAGAATATCTTTTTGAAAGATTAGTTTAAGTGCGATTCCCAGCTCCTCCGAAGAGGGTGAAGCAATAAACGGTTGTCCTCCATGTTACAACACAAAACTGTACATGATATGTTTTACAGAATGTATGCAGCATGGTTGCTTTTTTTCTCTTCTCATTTTTTGAATAAAAAACAGAACAAGAAAACAGCAACACATTTACTCAACAACTAACCAGCCAGGGACAATTCTTTTTTTTAAAATAGCCAAAACATATCATGCATGCTGTCTAATTATCAAAAAAGGGAAAGAAAAAGAAAAAATACACAACATGTAAATTATTGCACAAGAGAAAGGCTCGAAGTTTGCGTCAATGCAATAGTATTGCCCCGATACAGAACATGCATTCAACGGTAAATGAAGAAGGGTGTGCTGGTGGTGCCAAGCACGTTGTCTTAGCTTCCACTGGACTAGCCAAACAGGGAAAATCTACAAGGGTGTATTTTGAGGAGGTTTGCTGCAAGTGTGCCTCCACTCACCATCACTATTCAGTTTTAATTTCGTTGTTCAAGGCGCGATCACTGTGCCATTTTTTCATGTGTTTCTCCAGGGTGCTGTACACACTGAAAGGCATCTGACAAATTTCACATTTGTAAACGTCCTTTCCCACCTGCCCATGTGTCTTCATGTGCCGTGTGAGCTTGCTGCTTTGAGCACAGGCATAATTGCAGAGTTCACACTTGTAGGGTCGCTCGCCCGTGTGACTACGCCGATGCACTGTCAGATTACTGCAGTTTTTAAACACTTTGCCACAGAATTCACAGGTATCACTACGTCTGCCATCTTTTGAGCTAGGTCGGCCGGGACCGAGATGAGGCGTGCTTCCCCCACTACCTGTACCACTGCGGCCAGAGACACCACCATCAAGTTCTCCAGGGGGAGTAGAGAAACGCAGACTGCCATTCTCTGAGGAGTGCTCTGAAGATGAGGCAAAAGGTGATTGTCTGGAATCCCCAAAATTCAAAAAGGGGTCCTTGAGCTGCCGTGAGGCAGCATAGCCAGCCAGCCACTGGGAATAAACATTCTCAGTGTTGGGGATGGTTGGTGTGGGAAGGTCAAAGTCCTTCTCCAACTTGATGCGTTTGGAAAGAGGGCTAAGGGAACTGGGGCTGCCCAACAGAAGCTTCTTAGACAGACCCACAGAGGCCGACTCACTGGGAGATGAACCCCGGCCATTGATCGTTGAGCCTTCCTGCACACGATCTGACTCCATTGCTGAGTCCTCATCACAGATGTCTCTGTGTGCATTGCTGTCAGAGTTCAGCACTCCTCGCTTATGTTGGTGGAAAGCCTCACTGTAGTGCTGCATGCTGGCTGCCAGACCCATGCCCTGCATCACCTCAGGTAAAGATCTTGGGATTCCATCCTCAGCCACACCTAAGCGCCCACCATTGTTTTCATGGTGTCTTGTGGCTTCCAGGTTCAAGCCAAAATGAAAGTTATTTCGAGTCCCTTCTCGTTCTAGCTCCTCTTCTTCCTCTCCTTCTTCCTCCTCCTCTTCCTCCTCTTCCTCCTCTTCCTCTTCTTCTTCCTCTTCTTCTTCTTCTCCATTCTCTGGAATCAGACGGTCATTCTCACTTTTAAACTTGGCTACCACAGACTTGAGGGCATTACTGGCACTCCCCACAATTTCACTGGTCCCAGGTTCAGGGGAACTTGCTGTGGAGAGACCATCATCAGATTTGACTGTTGTGGGTGAGGTTTTCTGCATGTGTGTCTTCATGTGCCGTTTCAGTTTGCTGGCCTGGGTGCAGGCATGGTCACAGAGGTGGCACTTATAGGGTTTCTCGCCTGTGTGGCTGCGCCGATGGACAATAAGATTACTCTGGAACTTGAAGGTTTTCCCACAGAATTCGCAAGCCTTCGACTTCAAGGGTGTGTTGGACTGCTGCGGCAGTGGTGTTGGAGTAGTTTGAGAGCCAGAGGGTGACTGCATGGATGGAAGAGGAGGGGTGGACAGGAACGGTGGCTTGGCTCCTGATTGGAATGGTTGCAGGAGCCGTTGCATGGGGCTGGGCCGGTTGGGTGAGAGAGGGGGAGTTGACCCTGAGGTGTTACCAGCCAGCTCTCTGAGCCTGCGAGAAAAGTCCATAGCAGGGGGATCCAGGGGCATGGGGTTGAGTCGCAGCACCCTGTCAAAGGCACTCGGGTGGTGGGTGGCTAGGGCCAACTCCTCTGGGCTCAGGTGCTCCATGCGATGGGGGTCTAGGTGGTGGCGTGGAGGTGGGCTAAAGAGTGGAGGGGTAGGTGGAAAACGCCCCTCACGGAGAGGGGGGCCATCACGTCCAGAGTTGGGAATCCGAAGCAAGTTGAAGGGGCTGCCTTCAGGCAGGTGAATGCCATGTAAGGGAGGTTGGGAGGCATGATCAGCACCCATTCCAGAAGGGGCACCAACTCGAGGTGTGAGGGGACTCCCTCGTTCACTCTCCAGGTAGATGCGGAAGCCATGAGTGTTCTGGGCATGCTGCAGCAGGAACCAGGCACTGCTGAATGGTTGCTTACATGTTGTACAGGTATAGCTGCTGGGCTCATCTTTACCTTTAAGAGACAGAGACAGAGATTGGAATTAGTTCACCCTTTCAGATGCTGAAGATAGGAATTACAGTTAATTCTGTTGTAATAAGTATTTGTGCACACTGAAATACAACATGATACAATTTAAATAAATATAAACAAAAAGCCTGTTAGACCAGCGGGCAAAATCTTTCAGTAGTCCATTAAAATGATTAAAGGGCCACAGCTTTTAGAAAGTGCAGAAAGTAAAAAATAAAAAGCTGAACATAAATGGAAGTCCTTTCTGCATACTCCCACTCCCTCATCATCCCCCTGGCCTTCTCTGGGCATAAAGAGGCACTGCCGATTTGCACTTAATCATTCATGAGGTCTCCCTCCTCTCTATCCCAGACCTCAGGCCTCGGCACCGCCGCCAGTACAAATGCTCCCCACAGCAGCCACCCCGCCACCTAATGAAAGTATCACATAACAGTAAACATGGTTCTGATTAAAAACATGCTCCCAAACAGCACAACAGGCCAAGGCCCAATAGAGCTCAGCTTTTCAGAAGGTCCAAACAAAGTGAGGGCAGTGCAGCTGAAGACTCCCTAGTAAGGGTTATCATGGTCTTAGAGCACAGTGGGGAATTCAAGCCTGCCTACGCCTGCACTGCGCGCAGGCATTTCTACACACACACAGCTGCTCAGCAGCAGGGCTGTAAAAGCAAACAATACCGCCTTCTCAGCTGAGAGCAGTCTTTCATTCATGTACAGAAATAAGCATGCGTGAGGCATAAACACAATATATAAACACTACAGTAGTAGACACATTGAAGGTTAGGGAGGGACTAGAGAAAGTAAGAATAACAGAGCGTTAATGGCTTAGCACTGCCCATGAACTAAAGTGGAACCATTTAAGTGCCTTTCCAAGTAATTTGAAGATATTATACTTCCGTATTCTCCTCCTGCGACATGTGTCTACAATCTAACATAAATTAGCATTCTGAAATAAGCTAAATACATAAAGGGCTAAAATAGATACCAGTCTGTTCACAGTTCAGAGGACACACACTGAAATTGGAGACAGTTGTGACAAGAGAATATTTAAAACTATAAAATTTTGGAATGTTGAAATGACCAATAGCATTATTATACTTCATAATTTATTTGTTATTTAAATGTGGCCTAAAAAACATTCATACATACATGCCAAAGACTAATGATTTATAAAAATAAAAAAAACCTTTGTCACTCATTTGTTATATAGTTAAATAGTGGTCTATTCTTGTTGTATTAAAGCTCTTTCACTGAAATACACATATACAAAAAGACCTTCTCTTCTATAAGTATGAGGGTAACAAGCAGACTATAAAGAACAGGAGGATATGTCTCTTTGTCCATCTCCTGGATAAAAAGACACTTACAGACTGATATTTTTTTTTATTATTGTGTGTTACTTAGTTACCCAATAAAAATAGAAAGTGGTGCAGACATCAATTTACAGCTCCAATGGAAACAAACAGATGTTTACAAAAAGGTCTGACTGACAAATAGGAAAAGATTGATTGGATATCTAATCAAAGAGTAATAAGTGATAGTTTGCATGCTGCAAATTAGCATCACTAAAAGTACCATTTTATGTTTCTCCTCCACAGCTTTATATCCTGCTCCCAAAAGTGCAGGGTCAGATAGTCAGAAAAAAAGTCATCCACATAATAGGAAAAAAAACATGCCCAACAACAAAGAAAAAAAAAATGGACATGGGAGATGAACTGAATTCTCCTCCTAAGCCAGAGGTCTTTAAACTGCTATCATACACAGTTTTCTCCCCATCCCGGGAGAGAGAATGAGAGAGTGCGGTCGAAAGAACAGTAGATGGAGAGAGAGGAGTGTAGAACGGAGCCGAACAGGCAGCGCACCCTCTTTCATCTCTTCCTTTGTTTTCCTCAGAGGGGGTTTCTCTGAAGTCTTCAATAGCCAGCAAAGCATGTAACAAGGCGAGCCCGCAGTGTGGAAGGGAGGCAGGCCGGAGCCACCGAGGGCTTGTGGGATAATCCTGTTAATGCACACAAATGAGGGCGGTTCAGGAAGGCTCGGCACAGTGGCATATAGCCTCTTCCAGACACTCCCGTACTCTTTTGTGCTGTCATCGTTTTGTCTGCATCCTGGTACCTTTTTTCTGCACAGGAACGTACATATAGCGCACTCACACCCTGCATTCACAGAGGCAATAAGAGAATAAAATGAATGACCATGGTAGACTGAGAAATGTTATAATATACTTAAGGCCAGATATTTTCTATATTACATTATACAGTAAAATTGCTCAAGATCCAAGAACTGATATGGTCATAGATGTCATTACACTAAATATGTAATTTTTTTATCCACATAGAGTTCCTAGGGAAAGTGATCAAGAATATTCTACACAATCTTGAAGGACCCTCTAGATAGACAGAAAGAGGGGTAGAATTGAGCAAAGGGAAATAACAGCACAGTGCAGCTCTAATGATTCTGCCACCCACAACTGCCTCCTGACAATCGAACTAAAGACCAGCAGCTGAAAGCTCCACGCCAAATCAAGGCTGCGCACGACTTTATATCAGGGGGTTGATGTGAAGGCCAGCAATGGACGGTAAATTATGGATCATTACAATCTGCAGAAATTACAGTTAATTGCTGCCACCTGCAAAGGTTTAACCTAGTATACATTTTTCTATTATCATGCAAAGGCTATTTTTCTCAATTCTGCATCACTGAAATTGTGATGGCTGTTTTTTGTTAACAGTTAAGGAACAGTCTGTTCTTATTCACGAACAAAATCCTGATTTATTGATTCAATTGCTTCTTAATTACTTATACTGTTAGCAATATCAATTATCAATATCCATAACATTTTTAAATAAATGAAACCATTATAATCATTCAAATCTGTGTGTGTGTGTGTGTGTGTGTGTGTGAGAGAGAGAGAGAGAGAGAGAGAGAGAGAGTGTGTGTGTGTGTGCTGTGTGTGTGTGTTTGGGTATGTTGTATTTATCTCATTGGTCTGGAACTGAATGTCTCCACAAGGATAAGAATATCTGACCATTTTGACAGTGGGGACATTTAGCAGATCCCTTAAAGGAGAACTGCTCTTTTGCAAAGTTTAAAAGAGTCAGAAAGAGTTTTTTGGATACTCTGGTAACAGTTAAATTCAGTTGTACATTAATAAGATGTGTAAATAAATATAGAAATAAGTCAACGGAAGGTCCTCACAAAGACAGTGAGATAAAGATGTGTGTTGATGTGTGTGTTGGATACTGCAGTACAGAAACCATGGGCTGAGACGCAGCTGAAGGACGGCTTACTGCAGCGCCATGTTTAACAAGGGCTTGCTTCATTTGATTACACATGGCAAGGCTCGGCAGAATGTGTAATCATCTTTTTCACATGACATTTTGAGTATCCAACTAGACAAATAATTGCAGCAATAATTGATAGCTTTGTGCACGCAGCGGCACTGCAGACTGGCACAACTCTCACAGACACCAGCCCGTGGCATGCTGAGATGCTGCCTGGCATTCTTACAAGCAGCTTTTTCTCTGCTGACAAAACAGCCATAACCTGTCCTAATGGCAGAAGTCAGATAAGCCACATTGAACAGGTACTCCAATAATCTGCAATTAGACCCATATTTTACAGGAAGGAACGAAAAGCAATGGCATAGCTAAGAAATTGACCTCCTCCTTAATTTTCTTTTCCCAAAGGAGCATTCTTTCTGCTGTTTTAGAATTTAAAAGCTCTGCATTTGAGACGTGTGAGCAGTAAAATCTGAAGAGAGACTGACTGACAGCATCCCAGCTGCTCAACATGCCTGGCAGAAAACAGTGAGAAAGAAAGAGAGAGAGAGAGAGAGAGAGAGAGAGAGAGAGAGAGAGAGAGAGAGAAAATCTTCTCCCTGCTATTTTTGTCTCATAGTGGCTGCTGGCTCCAGGAGTTTGTTCGGTGTAATGATAATCTGTGGCTTGACACTTTTAAGCATTTATGGAAAGTCGCAGAGCGGGCTTGCTCTAATTTGCAGATTCCTCAGTTAATTAAAAAGCCCTCCAATTTGCAACGAATGCGGGTCAGCGTGGACAGGCTGGGAGTCTGAGGCAGCTGGTGACACACTCTGGACCGGCCTGCAGGCACTGGCACACACATCCACTCTCACACACACACACACACGCAAGCCTACACTGCTTGCTGCCAGGTTTAACACGAGGAAATGTCAGAGCGATGTTACAGCGCAGAGCCATGGCAAAACCACATCCTCAAAGGACTCACTAATCCATCTACATCTCTCTCTCACACACACACACACACACACGCAGACACATTTAACGGCATTTAGATAAAGGCATGCTAAAACACACTTCACAAAAAGGGAGACCGTATTACAGTGCAGTGATGGTTTGGCAGAGTGCGACCAGTACCCATGGTGAAAGAAGAGACTTGGAGGAAGGAAATATGCTGTGAGACACCCTCCCTTTCTCCTGCACCCCTACTCCTCACTCTCAGAGGCTGCAGTGCACAAAAAGCAAGATTTACAACTGAGAAATAAATGAAACGTCTTAAATTAAGTAAAAAGTTGAAATTTTGAACATTTCATTATCAGAAATTTTTTATGGCGTTTACTTGGACACGCTGCCTCATGACACATAAACAACATTAAATTCTCATTCCACAGACAAAAACACAAACTCAGTCTTTGAATATTAGTTACAAATCAAAGTGATTGTCTTAAAAAATGCAAAATGCAAAAAAAAAAGCATTATGTGCTGATAAATCTTTTTATGAGTGACACAGAAATTGAGCGTGTATACAGTATATTTGGAGCCGTGTCTTCAGTTGGCCTCGGTAAGAAAGCGTGGTACGTTGCTGCTTTCGCCGTCTGGATCGATAGTGGCGGCAGACTAAGATGGATGCCAGATTAAAACAGCTTGGGCAGCCCTGTATCCATGACATGTAGATTCAGCTATTGTTCATCTGCCTCCTACCTCACACACCAGCCCCCTCCGTTCCCCTTTACACACACACAGACCCAACAAAAGCAGCAGATACATGTACACACCTATTCAAAAAACCCACACACATGCATAAGAGTCCAGGACATTTGGACAGTTGGTATTTAGTGTACTGTTTTCAGTGCTGAGTCTTCCTATGTCGAACCCAGCTGTCACTCACAGACAGAGACTCCTTTTGTTTTGTCCTTGACGGTTGTGTTAAGATTCAAAAGCACTCAACGATAATAGTTTTTGAGGTAATGGAACAATTCAGTAACAGGATTATCGAAATGCAAGGTAAGAAATGACAATGTCATGTAAAAATCATTTCACAATTTTGTAGGTAGCTCGCATGTTGAACAGCTTCTGTATACATTGGCCTTGTACATGTATGCAAACTTTAATTTATTTCATATTTAAAAAAAAATTAATCAGTCATTATGCATGAATAAATAACAAAATGGGTAAAACAGACAAAATTGATGGTTCTTGTGGAGTTATTTCTATATTTAGAGGATGACTCATATTCCCACTCTTCCCACTGTCAGTATTTTTTTCTACAACCATGTTCCTTAAAAACTAATGATAGAATGTGTTGGTGGCCTCCGTATCTGCAAAACTCCAGGGATCTGCCACACTGCCCCATTTTTAGGCGTGTGTGTGCGTGTGTGTGTGTGTGTGTGCGCATGTGTGTGTCTTGTGTGTGTTTGTCTTTACATATGCATGTTCACGGATCATTTGAGCAGCATAGTGTGTTTTTTTTAGTTGTGGGATTGTGCACGTGTGTGTATGTGTATGTGTGTGTGTGTGTGTGCCTGACGTGCATCAGTATTCTCTGGAGCAGTATCACTCAGCCGACCCAGCGCAGCTCTCACACACTCAGCTCTTTGTCCAGGCCAGACTCTTTGTGATGTGTCGAGTGACTGACCACAAACAAAGGCCTGTTTGACCAACACTTGTTCACAGACAAAGCTGGACGAAGGAAGTGCTGTAAAGACCAGAACAAGCATCTGAAACACTCTCTGTCTCTGTCTGCAATCCAAACATTATGCATTTCTCTATTTCTCTCTCTCTCTCTCTCTCTCTCTGCCAGAAAGTTCACAGTTATCACATACTGCTGCACCATCCATATACAAACCTAACCCCACTCTCTCTCACTCTCTCTCATTACTTGTTGGGAATTACTATAGGTTTGGTTATTGCAATTGTAAACAATATTGAAACATAATTTTTAAATTAGTTTGTTGTGTGGTTTCCATTTTAATTAATCATCCTCTCCAGTTAAACAAGATAGTGTTAGCAAGTAACCTAATAAAATGTATAGAATGTATATGTTGCAGTAATTAACAGTTATTAATTAAAATAATCCATCTTTCCATTTAGAATTTGCACATTCCACCCTCGCCTCATTGGCTAAAAACAACGTAGCATAATTCACTGTGGCAAACTTGCAAGTGGTCTCATACCATTAACCAAACAGTGGCTTCTCGTCTGTTTACTCGTTTCATATTTACAAAACGAAGAGAATGACAAAGACATAGTAACCTTTCAGCTTATCACATTTAACATTACATTTAACTATTCTGTTTCCTGAAGCCACACAGAACACATGTTCAAACTGAATCCAGTTCAAGTTCAAGTTCAAGTGAACACTTTGACTACATCTGAGAATTTACTCCACAGAGGCACAAATAAAGAAAAAGACAAACAAATGAATAATGCATATAAATGTATGAGGGAAGAGAAAATAATGAACATTTCATAAATATTCTCCTTTGAATACTCTAATTCAGATATGTCTTATAAACTTGTCACTCAGGAAGAATCACCCATTCCTGCCCATAGTAAACAGTGCAACTTGGCCCAGGCAGAAAATGGGGGTTGAAATCACTAGATGATCTGTGTCCTAGCTCCGTTTCTTTCCAGTCTTATGCGTGTAATCCTTGTGATAGCCGAATCTTGCACATACACCTCAAAGCTCACTGCTCAGGCTTGCTGCAACACAAATGCAATTAAGAGCAAGGAGATTAAGACACACCTGACTCCCATTCCTTCTCATTATTAAGGTGAAGAAAGCTGCACTCTTCCAAATCACAAATACACACACTTCAATTGGTAGTGTGTGTATTTGTAATTCAAGTCTGGTAATGATAACTGGAGATACCAGCAGGCTTTTTGTAAATAAATACCTCAATGCATTCATCGCTTTGCTATAACAACAGAATCGAGGCCTGGATTTAGTCAGCATACTTTTTTTTTAACTCGATACTCAATTTTATTTTTTCGGTCTTTTTATTTGTAAACGGCCATAGACCCCGTAATTATATAGTTATGAATCTGTGTAAATATTGTATTTTATATTGTAAATATTGTATATTGTAATATTGTATAGAAATTTTTTTTTTTAAAGAATAATTATCAATTCATTACAAAATCCTCACCACTGATCAACTGAACGAGATATACAATTAATCTGCCAGGAAGGATGTGTGTATACACTATACAACGCAATACTGTGTGTTTGACCCCATGCTATGTTCCATGTTTTACAGATCTTCACTGGCTCACACGTGACACACAGGACTCAATAATAACTTAGAGTGAAAAAATCTCACATTTCTTTTGAGCATTTGCCACACCATGAGCTCTAATCCCATCACTGCGTTATGCTTTTAGATGTTGTCTTTAAATGTCAGCAGTGAGTTTCTTTTGTAATAAGTGAAGTATATATCAAGCTTGGTAAAAAGTGCCCTGAGTGAGTAAATGTGCATTTGATTGCTTTCCTTAATGCAAAGAAGGCTGAAGTGAAGTGAAAAAGGTGTGTACCGTTTGTTATTTTTTATTTTCTTTGTGTGTGTGCATGAGTGTGTGTGCGTGTGTGTGAGTTTGTGAGTGTGTGTGTGAGTGCGTGTGTGTGTGTGTTTGTTTGTGTGAGTGTGTCTGTGCGTGTGTGTGTGTGAGTGCGTGTGTGTGTGTGAGTGTGTGTGCGTGTGTGTGAGTGAGTGAATTTGGAGGCAGATGATTCTTATGCTGGACTGCAATTGGCAAAGGCACCAATTTAAAGGAATATCTTTAGTTACTTCTGCACAATTCCTGTACTGTCACAATTCCTGTGAGTCCAGCCTGAGGTGTGTGAAGAGAGACAATGTGAAACAGAACTGCGTCTATACACGGATAATAAATTAAATTACATGTTTACAGTTAAATGGTCACATTTTACAGAATCACCAAGGTGTATAATAGTGTGTGTGTGTGTGTGTGTATATCTCTGTATATATGCTCTCACTGCCTGTCATATAAACCCAAACCAAAATGTCAAAATTACCGACAGCATAAATTACAACTTTAGGTTCCTGTTTACATTTTTTTTCATATTTTAAAAGTTACATAAAATATATAAAAATGTATGATATGTGTTGTTGCGACACACCATCACTGGATACACACACAAACTCACCACACACATACAAGCATTCATGTGAACATGTTCGTACTGAACAAAGAGGGTAGATATGCAGCCACTATCTCTAAAATCGAGAGGAGATGAGAGGAAACAAGAAGAGAAGAGAGGAGAGGAAAAAGAAAAAAATGAAATAATGCAGAAGAAAGAAGATGAGAGAGACATTTTTACTCATAAATAGCCTAATTAATCACTGCACCAACTACACTGCTCCACATGCTTCAATTAATTAGAGCAAGAATCATTTATTCATGTAGTGAGCTCAGCACAGGGTTCAGCAGAAAACCACAGGCTCCACACCTTAAACTATTACTGCATGAAAAGGTAATAAAGCAGGAGCATCTAAAATGTTTGGCCTTGACAACCATAAGGATTTTCAAAGAGAAGGCAAATGAATAATAAAAAAGTATAATTATTATTTTTACGGAATGCTTTAGCCCTCTATTTCTTCCAAGATCTCGACCATCGTCAACATTCAGATCTGGCCATAATTGAGTGTGATGACTCAGTTAACTGGTTATACGAGAAAACAAGTCTTATTTCTGTAAAACAACAATTTCAATAGCAATGATTCAAAAGCAAACGTAGGGAAATGTCAGTCTGTAAACTTTGCTCAATAGCATGGTTCTGCGCTTTCAGGGCTTTGCTCTTCGTAGCCTCTCATGGAGAGAAATGCGGCACGGGAACAAGAGAGTGAAATGGTGAGAGGGAGTTATTCGTAGCACGTTTCTGCATAAATGTATCACTGCATCACTAAGAGGGAAAAATTGGAGCAATGCAGAGCCGGGGCCTGGGGCATGGCTTCAGACACTGTCAAAACATTTTCAGCCATTTTAATTAGAAGACCAAAGCCAGTTCCAAGGCTCCATAACATTTGCTTTCAAATAATTGCACTTCACTCAGCATATTCACCCTTTTTGTCCCTTCCACATTCAGCTTTGGCAATTCATATTTCCATTAGGACCTTTTTTCAGCTTTTTCAATTTGAATATATTTCCTCATAGGCCTTTAAGTGGGGCTTGTGCTCAGTAGGAGGGTGAACTATTGCAGCCTGTTTTATATATACAGCATCTCTAAACTTTTGTGATTTCTTGTGTCCCTTCATTGTCCAGGGAGAGCTCTGAATAGTTAGAATAGGACTTGTAGGCAACGTTTAGGTTAGATTATCTGCTCTTAAGAGAGGTCAATTAAAAGACACGGACACACACACACATACTCTGCCTTAAAAACATGCAGAAGTTTTGCAGCTGAAGTGTTGTGTAGAGAATGAGGACCTGCAAGGACTTGCAGACCTGGCTTGCCCCAGCAGCTGCCGGCCAGAGGGAATCACTCATCACCTTTACAGCAGTGTGTACCATCATCCCCTAGAGCAAACACAGGGTGCTGGCCACACACACTCTCTCTCTTTCTCTCTCTAATACACATATAAACCACAGAAATATTTTCCATCTGACAAACAGGCATTTCTTCTTTTATTCCAGTGAATATGTATGTGGGAAGGAAGGCTGTTCGGATCAGTTCTTTCACCTTTCCTCTGTCTTGCTCCCTTCCCTTGTTCCTATATCTCCCTTGTTTTCCTCGTACCTCCAACGCTCTCCATCTGTCCATCAGAGGCTGTGTACAGGTGTTTGTTTTTCCTGACCCTGACTATCTTTGGAGCTGTGCAGGCTTTCGTTTGCAGCTTGTAGGAAGCAGGCCGACTTTGACTCTCCCTCAGGGTTGCACACAACAGTGATGGAGAGAGAGGAGGGGGCTAAAGGGAAAGTTCAACCCGTAACCCAGAGGCCTCTTTGCACTGCTGTCTCAAGAGGAGAAGCTCTTTGCAAAAGAGACCCACACTCCCCCAGCTTTTACACTCTTACACACACACCGATTCACACACACACAAGCACACACCTCTCCACCTCCCCATTGCCAAGAGACCTCTCTCTGGCTTCCTGCCGTCCAGAGCTCTGAAAATAAGCAGTAAGTAAAGGGGGGAGCACAAGAGAGCAAACGAGCGAGAGAACAAGAGAGCAGCAGAGGACAGGACACGAAAGAAGGAGGTGAAGAAGATGATGAGGGTTTGAGTCACTGAGAACCCACTACTAGTCATGCTTTTGGCAGCAGAACCACTTCAACCTCACCCTGACAGAACTCCTGCACTCTACCTCCATCTCCTGCTCTTTCTCTGATGAGGAAACCATCTTTAAGTGTTTTCATCCAAGAGCACCAATCGATAAGAGGACATTTTTAACACGGATTTATCACATCAACAACAAAACCGCATAGCATCAACAACAACAAAAGCAAAGTGTGTGATTCTCTTGACAGAGAACGGGAAAGACAGAATGGGGTTTTTAACATGGTGCTGCCTTGAACTGCCTCCTGGTGCTGCTGACCCCCTCTTCTCTAGGTCTGAAGAGCTGACAGACAGAAAGAAAAGTGCGTCTGAGAGACAGAGAAAGTGTGAGAGAGAGAGAGAGAGAGAGAGAGAGAGAGAGAGAGAGAGAGAGAGAGACTGGGGGAGGGCAATAGTGAGATAAAGAGGCAGAGAAAAAAGGGTTCGTGCTTGTTTTTAGGAGTGTTAACATGTGGGCAATATCCAGCTCTAACCGATTTTTTAGTCTCTTTGTGGAAGTTCTGAATGCAAACTAATCACTGATGGAAGATTCACTTAGATGTCTGTCATCATAGATCCAGATAACTAAAACAAGCCTAATCAGAACCAGAATATTCAGTTTCTACAGCACACACCAGATTACGCTGGCTCAGTCAGAGGAAAACAGTTAGACTAAGACTGTTGACATGATTAAAGAATTTTGTCAAAATTAATCGAAAATGAAGTAAAATTGGTGGTTGTTTATTTAAAATAAGGACTACATGGAGTTGCCCATGAAGTTAAATTGTGTAAAAACTGAGCAGAGAGAAGAGAAGACAAGCCCGAACACATCCAACTCCATCACTCCCTCATGCCCCAGGCCCATCTGACTGAGCGGGACAAAAAGTTCTCTAAATTATTCAGAGCGGACGGCCACCCATCTACAGAGCTGTGTGTGTGTGTGTGTGTGTGTGTGTGTGTGTGTGTGTGTGTGTGTGTGTGTGTGTGTGTGTGTGTGTGTGTGTGTGTGTGTTAAAAGAGAGAGAGAGAGAGTGAGAGAAGCAGAAGTTTGATCAACAGCAGACGAAAGGCTGTTTTCCAGTAGAAGGCTGCCTGGGGCCAGTTGTGCAACACAACACAGAGGCACAGGACCATAGCAGAGCAGTCAACAACGACACAGCCTCTGACATTTACACAAACATAAAGGCCTCGCCACCAGCACCAAACAAACATCCCAAAAACACTCTGCCTTTAAAGATAGTCTGCTGCTTCCTCACCTCCCCCTACAAACGAAGGAACAGGGGAAAGACCAAGTTAGCAGGAAGCTAACAGCACACACTGCCTCATTTTATCTCAGCTGATTTAAAGAGTGAGATTGTAAGGAGATTGAGAGGTGTTGGAGATCCATTAGCTTAACTGCCTGCCCACTTCACTTATTATCCTTTTCGTCCAGAGAAATGAGCTCCTGTCCTGGTTTAGTTTTTATCTTACTTAAAGGGTATGAGACAGAGCAGCGGGCAAATTAAAAAAATATATCTAATTTGCACATTAAAAAGTTCCAGAAAACTATTTGCCCATCTTTTTTAGTTTGTGTGTATGTGTGTGTGTATCTGTGTGTGCGTGCTTGAGTATGAGTACTCCATTAGGGCATTTTGAGAGCGGCCTAATGTGGCTAATGTTCCCATCAGAGGGAGCCTAAGTGCTACACCACACATCCCCCCATCCATCCACCCACCGGAGCACAGTGGTCGCGAGACCTCCAAATGCTTCGCTCTGAGGAGCGGCCAGCGCCTTTTAGCCAGGCCCAAAAGATGGCCGAATGGGAAAGCCCAGCCCAACCACGGACGCCCTCTCCCAAAGCTACGGGTCCACTAATTACCCCCATCTCAACGCCAACAAACAACTTTTAAGACCTATTAGAGGACAGTTGTCCGGGAAGGGGTTTTATAGCCCATTAAAACCGGGATATTAAATAGCTATTCACGTAAATTCAGGCTGCCTCAGATATCGTTTGCACTCCAGCGCTAATAGTGTGTGGGTTAGCACCGCTTAACTGACTCTATCAAAGATGCCATTCCTCCTCACAATTAAAGCTCAAGCTTAAACATAAATGTCTTCCGTTTCCGCTAGTTTTCAATGGAATTCATGTCTGAGCGTCTCCCCACCCTCACCCAGTTTCTTCCAACTGTCCGATTCCCACCCAAGATCTATGTTTACTATGTGAACATCTTTGTTGTCTTTAGTCTTGTGCTTTTTGAAAAGACCTATGAGGGAATGTTGGGGGTGTACAGCAGCATAGGATAGAAAGCTGGATGTGTTGGGGCAGGAGCAGGGCTCTTTGTGTGTGTCAGTCAGATCAACCGTGAGCCAAAAAATACCCAACAATCTCTATCAATGTATGAAATCTTTACGTCTTAAACATATTTTCACTCTGAGTGCAGCCACCAAACCACACCGATGCTTTCCTGACTATAAAGTAAAGTCCTATCTTCTAACCTGACAACATGAAGTAAACAGAACAGTGAAACAATTAAACAAACCCAGCTATGTGACTCTTACATGTGACACCCATGCCTTTAAGAGGGAGAACCGTGTGTGTGAACAACAGGGCCGAGCACAAATAGTGCACTGTTTCAAGGGCGACGAAAGACAGTCCGATTTCATGCCTCCCTTCAGGCACTTGGCTGTGGAGAATCTAAAGCGGGTGCTTCAAGTCCAACCCTGCAGATTTCCCATCATGTCCTACAGTCTTTTACAGCATGCTTACTCTTAGTTCTGCCACATGTACTTTTCCCTTCTCTCCAAAACCCTGCTTCTAGTGTACTGTTTATTTTAAACCTCTCATAAAAGCTCTCCCACACTAAATTTTACACTATACTGCTATACTATCCATATTGGACATAATCAAGTTCACTGAGAGACAGAGAAAGTGCGAGTGAGAGAGAGAGAGAGAGAGAGAGAGAGAGAGAGTAAGGACGACGTGAGAATGGTCTGGCCTTGCCAAAAACATGTTGGTGGTGTGGAAAGGTAGAAAAAGAACTGGGACACAAACAAGAGGGTGTTAAAGTGATAACAGAGACATAAACATAGAGGGCAAGAAACAGCTAGTGTCCACATGCCCATATAACAATACAGCCTATGTGTCAATACACTCAGGATTATCATGGAGTAGTGCTACTGAGACAGAGGTGGACAGAGATACAGCTCATTGTGTGTAAAGAGATTAGTGAAGGCAGAAGACTAAAACAGAATATTTCAAATATCCCTCTGCTCCTCACCTCATTTGATTGCATGTATATGTGAGTGTGTATTGAAAGAGAACAAGGCTGAAATGTTGTGGGTAGGAACCGTTAAAACTAAAGTATTACGTTTACCATCAATAACAGGTCTGGAAGATGGATTCAGTGTGTGAGGGGCTGTGGCGGCTGCTGTTTGCTCTAATTCTTCATGGCAGAGTCTCTCGCCACATTCATTCCCAGTCCCACACATAATTCAATACAAGTGTTCCAATCCATATCATGCCATCATATGTTACCAGCCAACACTTAGTCTGCAAGAACTCTGCCCTCGGTGCATGTACCAGCAAACTTAAATTTTTTTAAACGTATTATCAGTTGTTATGCCTTTCTGCTTTAACTGTAAGTGGGTGTTATGACCAGAGCACAAGGCCAAGTTCAATCTAAAGAGCTTAACAAAACTTTACAGAGCCAGTGCCAGTGAGCCGCTTCAGTCCAAAGCGTTTGCACAACTGTTATAAAAATGTTAATTGAGGCAGTTGTACCTGCAAGCCTTCATAGGCAGCTGAAGTCAATAAATCAGGGCTTAACATGGCAAAGAGTGGGACCTCGAAGCATGTTGGAACGCTACCTCCAGACCCTGCCAAAAATGTGTCCGTAGTCCTATAGATCACAGGGCTGATCTATAGAGGGGGAGAGAGGCACCGAGGTCGGGAGTGAGGGTGGGCCGAGCTTTCTTTTAACCGGGTCACTCAGGTTGAAGGAGCATATCTGAGATCCTTATCTCAACTCCCCAAGTGAAAAAAAGTCTGCAACTCATGACAGCAGGTTTTTCAAGCAGCTGGAGTGTAGCTATGATAATATCTAGGTGTATGACTGTCTCTGAAATTTATAATCTGCTAATGAGGTGCGATTATTTAAAAAAATAGCACCACCTTGCAGTATTTGTGCATGTTATTAGATTTGAGGAGAGCGTTATTTCTAATATTCCATTCAAATTTTGTCTGTATCTTCAAAGTCTCGGATGTTTGTCTTGGTTTATCACTTTTTATGGGTATGTGTTATTTAAAAGCCAGTTACTAAAGGCTTGACCTTAGCAGCAACCTAAACACAACAGAACAGCCTGTTAAGCACTTTTCAGACTCTGAATTCACATTGAAGAGTTCTTCCTTCTTTAAGGTCAAATAACAAAGTTGGGCCATTTACATGAAATAAATTAGCTAGCTAGCTCACTTATGTCTTTGACCAGCAGCTAATTGCTGATTGCTGGCTAGAAAGGGAAGGAAAATAAAAATACTTATTGCATAGCCTCTAGCTGATGTTGTAAGTTAGTTATTTGTGAAATACGACGTTTCCAAATTCAAAAACTTGTGAAAAGTTTTTTTTTTCAGTTGAGGATCACGTTTTTAAAGAAATATTCAGAAGATATTTTGTACTAGCAAATGCCAGCTAAAATACAATGGTTGCATTCTAAAAATTCTCTCAAACTAAGGTCACATATCTCAGCTACAAGGCAAGACTCCTCTGAAACATGATATTGCTTTTTACAGCCAACAAATGCAGTTCATGTGACACCTTAAGTAACACACACCTTATAATGCTCTCTTTTGTTGTGTATATGTTGGACATTTGTGTGTCCGGATATATATAATCATAGGTGTGCTATGACCCAACTGAACTTCGGTTTGTCTCCATGTTCTATAGCAAATACATAGTTATATACGTAGCGCAAAATATATGTCATGTACAACAGATAATGTGTATATATATATATATATATATATATATATATATATATATATATATATATATATATATATATATATATTTATTTATTTATTTATTTATTTATTTATTTAAAGTGTAAAGATGTAATACTAAACTCATTAAAATTTCTATAACAACAGACAAAGTTTAGTAACAGATAAGCACTGTTCTCGTCCTCGCAGTAGCTACACAAGGTGAGTGGTGTAAACCTGCTTTCATTCGCAGTTGAAACCCCACTATTTACAGTCATTTATGACTGTCACTTTTCACACCTTTAGAAAAAGGCTAGAGGAGGCCACAGGGGCATTCCAGCCCTAACTACAGCCCAGACTCCAACAGCCTTAATACACACACACACACACACACACACACATAATACATACAAGCATAGTAAAATTATGTATAACATGTGAGATTTACTGACGTACATATATTCATCAGTGTAATGTAATATTATGAAAAAGAAGTGTGTGTGCGTGTGTGTGTGTGTGTGTGTGTGACTGTGTGTGAGAGAGAGAGAGAGAGAGAGAGAGAGGGAGTGGAGCAAGGAAGTATTTAAGAGAAAAATATAAGACTGCAAATGACACTGGCATATCAGCGGATTAACAGTCATTGGTAAGGCAGTGTAACATAGGCAGGGGCTTAGAACAGGTCAGGAAATCCCCTTGCTGTGCACACACAAAACACACACATACACGCACACCTGTTCCTATTGGCTGTGTCCACTGAAAACAGGCTCTCACCTGAAGAGACACGCAGGGGTGGCATGAGGCCCTCCTAGACATAAAAGAATCACAAAAACGGTTGTAGAAGATGACTTGTGACATCCTTACTCATTGATAGGGTGTAGGCCACTACTCATTATCCAACTAGAAAACACCATGTAGGGAGAACATCTCAGAGTGGCTCTGTTTGGTGAAAACGGAGGTGATTTTTACCCTGTAAGAAGCAAGGCGACAGCGAGACGGGGAGCAATTTGGTGGGCAGCACCAGCCGTGGCACCTTTTCCCGGTGGTACTAGATTACATTCCCAACAACAGCTGCCTCCTTTGTCCACCCACAGCCGAGCCAAACTGCGCCTAAAATTTCATTTAATCTGCTGCAAAACCTGAGTGTCAGCCACTTAAATGGCAGCTAAAAGCACTGCTCTCAGATAACTGACTGACACTTGCTAATAATAGACCCCTGGCAACAGCGGCACAGTGGCAGACATTTTGTGTAACCGTAGACGGACGGTGGGTGCCTGGGAAACAGGGGAGTGTACGATCTCAGCTCCTCTCCCAGGCCTGAGCTGCCCGCCTGCCCCTCGGCCTGATTAGCCAGCGCTAATACCACCACTGACCCCTTTTCCCTTTCTTTCAGGACCCAACCGGCATACAACAATAGGCCTGCATGCTTTTGTCTGGAAGTCTGGGGGACGAGGAGGAAAAGGAGGGTGAAAGAAAGAGTGAGACAGCGCGTGAGAGGGGGAAGGTACTGGAAAGAGAAAAAAACAAGGATAGGATGATATAGAGGTGGTATATCAAAAGATGTCTGCACACAAGGCACAGGGCTTTGGAAGATCGAGACATAACACCGATGCACTACAGACTGCATCTGAGCTGACAGAAGAAGAGAAGGTTATGGGAGCAAGGGAGGGAGGGTCATAGAGAGGCAGAAAGGGGTTATGGGAGTGAGGGAGGGTCAGTGAAAAGCAGAAGGGGGGTTATGGGGGAAGGGAGGTTGGGGTCAGAGGGGATAAAGGAGGGAGGGGAAGAAGGGGAGACAGGTTGAGCAGCTTTTGCAGTATGGTGTCATTACACAAGGTCCCAACACGCTCAGCGTGGGAATCTGAGACAGGGCTCGGACGGTCGAGGGCTGTGCCCCGAGCAAGACAGAGAAACACAGAAAACACTGTGTGTTTTAGAGTCAAGGGCTGTGTAGTCACAAACACACAAATACATACAGCTTCTCTGTCAAACACACATCAGCAGGTATTTACAGAGATAAGGAAACACCCAGTGACCAAAAAATAAATACATAGTGTGCAGAACAGAGGAAACAACAGAAGATGTTACAGCTCAGTGGATACACAGACACCACCATTTCACTCTCTGTTTTGATTTTCACTACCTGTTTTCTGCTTTCCACTGCTCAGGTGCTCTGTAATGGAAAATGGGTGTCTGGCAGGAAAACCTTACCACCAAGGTGGTTTCAGAGAGGCTGAGAAGAGAGAAACTCGCTTTGAATTAAACAGGTAGAGCATCTGAATGCCACTCACACATGAGTTGTAATACTGGGCAAAAGCAGAGATAGAGGTAGACTGAGAAAAGAGGAGAGATCTCTCAGTTCCTCTCTTCATACAAAGAGAGTTTAGTGAAGGATGAGAAGAAGTGAATTGGGGGGTATTTTCACTTCTCTATTCATCAGAAATGTCAAACCACCTAAACACACATATAGACATACACTTTTAGTCAAGACACCATCCAAGCTGCATTTTCCGTCATCTTAATGAAGCCTAAATGAAGCATATGGTGCGGGGCAGGACTACATTTTTAAAGATTTTAATGAACTTTATCCTGAGTAGGGTCGCAGAGGATCCGGGAACACTTAGGAATTAACCTGGAAACGTTGGGGATTAGCCAGGAATACACCCTGAATGGGATATCAGTCTGTCACAGGGCACCATGCACACACAAACTCACAAAGGTTGGGAAAATTTATTGAAGCCAATACACCTACTGGCATGTTTTTGGGTGGAAGGAAGAAAATTACAAAACCTGTAAGAAACCCCCATAATATACGGAAACTCCATACTGTTCTAATACTGGGCTAATTATTTATATACATCATTTTTTAATTTATGTATGTATTTATTTATAGATCAGAACATAAATAATACAGTAAATTCAACATCTCTGGTAAACAAGTGCTTCCAATATCATAGGACAGACACAACTATTCACAACTCTAACCAGGATAAAGGAGTTACAGAAGATGAATGACTGAGTCCAAGTTCAGGACTGAAGCACTATATCAGTGATACACACACTATCATAATACCCAGACTAACAACTTTATTAGTCCCACTGTCAGCTCCTGTCATTTATCTGCTCTGTCTTTGACCTCATCTCAGTAACAATAGCCAGGTTTGAGTCTGGTATATACAGAATAGCACTAGCTAGTGTCTGCAGCAGGGCCGGGGAGTGTACAGTGAGCAGGGTTGGGGAGGCGGGTTAAGCAAATTAACCTCCTTCGTCTAAACCCGTGTCGCTGGCGTTGGACTCGCCAGCAGCGCTCAGTGCTGACACATGACGGTAGAGGAATCACAGGCTTAATACTGGCAGGCTGCCTCTCTAACTTGGCAGATCATGGTCACTGGGGGGGTGGAGAACATGATAGAAGCAGGATTTAGCGTGCGCTACGCGGATGCTAATGAGTAGCGGCCTGGCCAGATTTATTTGCATTAGAAGGCGCAGGCTACTCAGCGTGCTATAAATTTGTTGTGTTTTATTGGCCTTGTGGCATGTATACATCAGAGATAATTTGGTTAAGGCTGTTAGGTCTATTACACAATGAATTTCATTGGAGTGGGGAGAGCGAACAGCATCGAGGGGTGTTATTAGCAGTTATGTGATGAGAATCATGAATAACGATATGAGTGCATTCCCTCGTTTGAGCCGCTAAGGTCTCCACTTAAATTATGAATACAGTACGGTGCTCATAAACAGAAGAGCATTTGGGGAACGTTACAGCCGTTCAGTGGCTGGTAGAATTCTCTCATCCACACACACATAGTCTCACTTTCACACTGAGAAAGAGAAATCAATCATGAACTGTTTCGACCTGGAGAATCTATATTAGCTCTTTCTGTTTTTGACCGCTCTCGTACTATGATGGCACACATCCCTCAGAGGCCCATGTTACTGTTGCTCACACCTGTGTGCAAGTTTGTGTGTTTGAGAGAGTGATGGATGAGGTCAGCTCTCTCTGAAGGGCAGAGGGGACATGGCCCAAAGCCTATTGATCAGACAGCCAGCTGAACAGTTAGCAGGTCCTGTAGGACCAGCGTTCCCCACTCCTTACACACTATATTTTCTTTATTCTCTTCCTTACTCTATGCTCTTATTCCCCCATCTGTCTATTTCAGCTTCACCATTGGCTTGGGGGGGGGGTCCCTGGGTTGAGGGGCAATGTCAAAGATTAATCCTTTCTCCCTCATTTCTATATGAAAGATAAATACATTTTTTGAGAAAAGAAGTAAATAGATGAAAGGTGAAAGAAGAGTATTAGCCAATCTTTTACACTGCAGGGCAGAAAGGGTCACTGGAGAATTGAGTTCTCCTCTGCTAACACAGCTCACAGCCAAACTGACTGGTCAAGCAGAAAGGTGCATCTGTGTCGGGCAACAGGGGTATTTTGTGTTACAAATGACAGAGAGAGAAAAAACTGTGGGAGATGAAGAAAAGGGAAGAGCACAGAGAAGAAGCTCAGAGCAGGTGAAATCCCAGTGGTCATCTTGACTCAACCATGTGCAACATCTGAACAGCATCCTGTGCAGCTGTGTGTATATGTGTGCTTCATTTGTACACAAATACTGTAAGCCCAGCGAGACCCTACACCTGCTTCAACTGCCACAAATGGCAAAAGCAGTGGAGAGAACACCAAAAGTTACAGTTTGAAAAACAAAAGCTATTTGCACACAAACACACACACAGGCCTAGCATTTTGTATGTGGATGCATATAAAATGCTGCTTCTGTGTGTGAATCTGTGCTGTGCGGCAGTGTGATGGCTGGTGTCAGTTTCACTCTGTCTTTCAGAACTCTCTCTGGCTCATAGCTGGGCCTCAGTGACCAGTTGGCCTTTAAAGACATGAAAGGGGCCAGTATCTCTGCTGCCGCACCATTCAGCCATACAAAATGCAAACAAACAGCCCGCCAGGCACAGAGGACCAGGGAAAGCCGGGCACTGGAGAACACAGCAGCCATGCAGTGCCAGTCCAGAGAGAGACAGAGGGAGAGAAAACCCCCCACGTCTATCAGCTTTAGCCATCTCAACATCTTCAGCCAGCATGGTATGAAAGCTCCAGAGTCTAAGATCAGTGAAGCATTGGAAGTGCAGCCACTCAAGAGCTGCACAAGCACCGCTGCAGCTGCAAAAATAGTCATAGAGGCAGTGACTTTGTGGCTACTGATACAGCTGAGATCTCTCTCACACTCACACACACATACACACACATACACACAAAAACTAACCAGAATCCCCTAGTGCACACCATCTCTCACATGAGGCTGACCAGCAACTTATCAAAAGCATTAACAAGTTTCTGTTAAAAGGCTATAAAAGTCTCTCAGGGTCATAGTTCAGGCTGACAGCTCTGGAGAACAGAGTAGAATGGCTTATGGAAGCAGAGTAATGCATTTAACAGTGCACAGTTTTAAAAATGGAATGTTGCAGAAAAAAGTGTGATAGGAAGGGTGAGAAAGAAAGAGAGAGAAATACTCCTACACAGACCCCTGTGTGTGTTCACTGGAAAGCCAGAGTCATAAAACAGTGAACAAAGAGCAGCTAGCCTGGCACAGTGTGTGTGAGAGAGAAAGACAGAGAGGGAGGGAGGGCGAGGGATGGGAGGATGAGTTTGCCAAGATGTCAAAATTGTCTCAGGAGCTACAGAGAGATGCAGGCAGAAAGTTAGCCACTGTTTCTATTGATTGGCCCTTGCTGGAGAATACTTGGAGGATCAAGTTCAGACACTCACCCTCACCACTCCACAAAAAGATAGGTACCTGCTCTTCCTTTGACTTAACCCATATTGCCTGGGTGCCACTCAATAAAAAAAATCATACAGTGTCATACAAAAATCAGTTTTGGGCTGTTCTAATAAAGTTATCAAGATCTATTAAAAGCAATGATATGGGTTCAGATGTAGCACTGGAATGCCACACAAATACACACCAACACACATGCACGGCACATCCTGGCCAGTGAGACGTTCTTCAGGCAAACTGTTAATAAAAGGCACTTTAGTGAGACCCCACACAACCCAAAGCAAACATTACAGACCCTCCTGCCTCTGAAAGCGGCTGAAACCAGGCGTGCTGCAAATACTTCAGCCATTCCACAAACTCATAACAGCAAACTTAAAGAATGAGAGAGAGAGAAAGAAAGAGGAGTGAAATGGCATTAAGGAAAGGAAAAATAAACAAAAGGCTATGTCCAACTTCTTTTACTCCATCACAACTTTAATGCACTCCAGGAATGAAGAGAAGCTCCATTAGAAATATGCAGTGGTGTGATGTGGTATTTAGGACATTAAGCATGAGAGCTCTGTCTGCCTGTCTAAACAGAAACTGAGCCAAGACCAATGTACCTCAATAACCTAACCAGCAACTGGCAGTAAATAACACACAAAAAAAGTTTTAAGAGTATGAATAAACGGAATAGCCAATTACTCTCTCTCTTTAAAAATACAAAATATTCAGGCCAATTATACCTCCGTAAATGCCCTTGCACTGAAAAGTGAGGGGGCAGGTTTCACGATGATGCTCAGGCCAAAGAGCGACCACAGGTGGCTATGTGGAACTGGAGGGCATGTGCATTAATCATTGGTACCAATCTTTTGGTCCCCCCACACAAAAAAAACACCAAAATATGCCACGGTAAACTTAATCCATACATCACCCTCTGCCAGTGTTGACCCCATTAGCAGGGTCTCCCTCCTGGCATTAGCAAAGCATAGCCAGTCCCATGATGGAGCAGTAGATGATGATCATTGCCTCCCACTGCTCCTCTACCCTCTGCTGCTCCCACGGACTCAGGGACAGCTATAGGACAAAGTGGTGTGCAAAACAGGGAATCTGGAACAGTAGCTAATCCATCTCTAGCTGTTTTTTTTTTTCAGAATGGTTTACAATTCTGGGTTCGAAGGTATACCATGAGAGGGCATTGCACCAGAGGTCAGTGTGTCTAGGCCAGATGAGCTTTTCCTGAAGCAGGGTCCAGTGCTCCGACCCCAATCATTTTACATGTAAATAAGCCATGTAGCCAGTCTCACAGTGCAACATTTAACATTCATTGTAATACCAGCTGCCTCACACAGCTCACACAAATTTACATGACCCTGTCACTTCAAAAAACTCTCTTAGACCAAACCAAAGTATCATTCTGCACAGACATTCACTAATAATACACAGCCCATTTCTGAGCTCACACACTTTCACATCCACATACCCTGTTATAGCTCTCAACCATCAGTCTGAATACAGAAACATTAATATGTCGGTCAGCCAGCTCTGGTCACTGGAGAATACTGAATTTATATTTAGTTGGCGCCCAAAAAAAATTATCTAATTTATCGAATGTTCTGGACCGAGAGCTTCCTTTTAGACTGCACTCAAGCACCCACACAAATAAATATTACTGGTCACCATCACACACATTTGGAGAAAAGAGCCAGATTCTGCACTGTAATAAAATAGTTATTAAAAAATGCATCCACACACTTTAAACAGTCGGATAAAATGATTTAGTGTAATGGGCTATGTATTTCAGAATCAGATCATAAGTAAAACTCTAACAGCCATGATAATAGTTGATAGTGTATGATGTGAGATAGTGTCAAGATAGTGTATGATGTGAATGTTTTCAATATGATTGCGATCATTCAGCATGCTACAGTATGTTACCTGTAGGTGAGTGCATACATTCTATAGGTAGGACTACAGCAGGTGTGTTTAACGGTTTAACTGGTTTCTAATCATTCAAAACATTACTGCCCTCTGCTCTGTCTCTGGCATTCACCTTTAATACAGCAGTTAGCTAGCAGCAGGTGGGGATCAGGGGTGTGTTTCTGATAAGACAGAGTGCATTTATTAACTTCTATTCTTAATGATAGAAACCTGCTGTCTCCTATATGACTGCCAATCTACTAAAAGCACAACCATAACCAGTCGACTGTAGCACACAGCAGGCAGACAGAGTGGCTGTCAGGGCCAAAGCGCCGCCTCTCTGGACCTCAAAGGGTCAGAGCCAGGCCTGGTTAATCAACAACCGCCAAGCTGAGAGAGCCAGAGAAAGAGGTTAAGCATCCAATGCTAAAGAACCTGGCATGCTCAATCAATAACATAGACCTTTCTCAAACTACAAATTGGCCCTGGGTTCTTTTGAGCATTTTCCATCCTAAATAAAGCAAGGGAGTGAGCTGGAAAAAGATGACTGAGTCATGAAGCTGGTTTCCAGCTGGACCTGGGGAGGGAGCCAGGGGGTGAGTAGGGTGATGAATAACTGAGCTCCGGTCAGAGCTGGCCTAGGGTTCACTAGCCATCCCTCAGAGGAAGAGGAGAAATCGATGGCATCCGCTGCTGACGGGTATAAGTGGGTCATACATCAGGGGTCCAGAGGTCCAGCACTGCTTAGCAAGCATAGACTCGGCAGCCAGGCTGGAGCACAGCCGGCAGTGACAGGCACCATAGAGGAAATGTCCCAGCTAGGGCACACACAACATGCGGCACTTTCCACCTCAGCCGCATCTTAAGCGATTCTCTTCTGTAGCCTTAAACCACCACCTGACGGTTTTAAAAGTTTTTGAAAAAACACTACTGCACCAGTCCTGGTGAAATATAATTTTTATGAAGTAAATTGTTTTTACCCCATTTAAAAATTCTACCTTTTTTATACCTCCCCTGTCTATTCTACAGTTGGGGATCGGCAGGCTATTGCCGTTATCAGAACAAGACTTTCTTTTTTCTTTTTTCCTTTTGTTTTTCTTCTTCAAGGTAAGGCAAGTTGACAGAGCACTGGCTACAAGGCCAGCTAACCGGTCTAGACTGGTTCTGGCATGGAGAGGTGCTGGCAGTGAAAAGTGTAGTGTCGTTTTTTGCCTTCAGCCAAAAAAGAACTGTTGATGTATCGTCAGCAGGTTTGGTGGCAGAAAGAAAGAGAGCATGATGAAGGGAGAGCAGGCAAGAGAGAGAAAGAAAGAAAGAAAGAAAGAAAGAAAGAAAGAAAGAAAGAAAGAAAGAAAGAAAGAAAGAAAGAAAGGCAGAATAAGCAGAGGCGGAGAGTGACAGTGAGCGAGAAAGAGAGAGGAGGGTAAGAGAGATTGAAAAGGCTAGATAGAGCAGAGGCTATGACACTGTCTCATCAAATGCCTGGACTTCAGCCAAGTTCATCTGTTAATGGACAACCACCGTAGGGCCCTACCCCCCAACCGACACACTCCCCCACCTCCTCCCTTTCCTCCCTTCCTCTTTTGCTCCAACTCTCCCAAACATTCGCTCTCTTTCTCTCTCCCCTATTTTCTATCTGAAGAAAGCTAGACATAGATTATTCCTGCGCTTTTCCCTTTTCTTTTCAAGATAAACAAAGTGCTTCAGGTTCAGGGCACACCCTGGGACCCCTGACAAAGCCATCTATCATCCTGTCTGGCTAAGCCAGTCTGACCACACTGAGCCCGAGGAGACTAATGGAGCCGCTGGACAATTTTGCCTTTGTGCGGCTGCCCCTTCTGCACCAACATCCCCATTCCAGCGGCCATTCACACACAGATGTGCTCGAACAGTGCCTCTGAGGTCTGGATGTAGTAGCCCTTGTCTCTCTCAGAGAAGCAGGAGATCCAAAACCAACGAAACCAACCAAATCAAAACTAACTTTATGATAGAACTGCCAAACCGAGAGAAAGAGAGGTTGGGGGTGGTTGGGTGGTTGGGGACTTGGGGGAAGCGAGTTGAACAGTTAGCATCGTCTTCAGACGTGTTGAGACACATGCGGTTGCTGGAGCTTCCCAGAGAATGACATGCAGTGGATTAAAAAAAAAGGAAAGATGAAAGAACAAGAGAAGGATAGAGAATAGGAGAGAGAAAAAAAATCAGCTGTCACTTATAGGGATTTGAAAAGTAAGAGCTGTTTTTCTGTTTTTTCTTTCACATTGTTTTTTTTTTTAAACCAGCAGCACTGTAGCACTTAACTTATCTCAAAAATGTTTTAAGTATAACATACAGATTTATTGACAAATCTTGTTAAATCAGTTTTCAGAAAAAGACACTAAAAGGCCCTGCTCTCAACAGGTTACTTGGCAGTGAGTATTGTAACTAGCCATTGTCAACAAGGAGAGACTGACATGGCACTGTCCTATTGTTCAGGCAGATATCTGATACTGAACAAGGATTAGCGCAGAAAAACATAAAGCACCCCTTGTACTTTAAACAACAACATAAAGCGTCCTCCAGACTGGTAGTGTGTGTTCTGTGAGCTAAAGTGAAGAATGTGGAGAAGTTTATTCTCTGTCTGTTGTGTGTGTGTGTGTGTGTGTGTGTGTGTGTGTGTGTGTGTGTGTGTGTGTGTGTGTGTGTGTGTGTGTGTGTGTTCTCTGAGCTGAGAGAACAGGCTAGAGGCAGAAGTGTCCTTTGGGGATAGGTTCCTGTTCAGAGCACAAACAGACAACAGCACACACACAGTTCACAACCCCCGCTGTGAAACAAACAGCCCAGTGCCTTTGCCAGGATCTAAGCCCATCTCACGAACGCACACATAAACAGTACCCACACATCACTGTGCAGATACAACTACGTTCCATCCAGGACGCAGAGCAGGCCATGCCACTGACAAAACAAACATCTCTCAAGAAACATTTCTCAAGAACTGCAGAGCTCCTCTACCCCACAATTCTGTTAAGCCCATCTGCTGCCTCTATCAACAAGAGATCAGCCAGCAAGAGTGATAGAGCTGTACACAAAAGCAAAGAAAGAGACTAAATGACAAGATTAGACAAACCGGAGAACACTAATGAGAGGTAAACACACCGAGCAAGGAGAAGAGGTGGAAGTCAGAAAGAAAGAGCAAAGTGAAAAAAAAATTGAGTGAGTGAGAATGTCTTCTTGTAGTCATTTAATCACTGAGCGGAGTGGACTAATCAGCCTCTAATACAGAGATCAGGCACTTCCTGGATGGAGTGCTCATCCCTCTCACTGTGTGTCTACTAAACCTCCGGCGTCATTTCACTGTTTCTTTACCCATTTTGGAACGATAAATTATCCATTAGATTTCATCATATCTTACTAAAGCAATTACATCAAGAAAATGATAGCGTGTGTGGAATCAATTATGCATGCCCTTGGCCGGAGACCAGAGGCTGGGAAGTCAGAGAAGGCAGTTACACACACACATACACACACATGCTCACACACACACACATGCTCACACACACACATGCTCGCGCAAATAAGACATACTTACACACACTCACACAACAACAAAGACATAGACAAACACACCGGCACTAAAATAACACACCCACAAATAAAGATGACTCTGGATCCTGGATTTCACAGATGTGCCCCATCAGTTCATCTTACTGCCTAAAAAGTTCATGCACTTAATAATTTATTTGTGCTCTGGATACGGTTTCCCAGCTGAATATTAACAACTTTGAAGCATGCTCGTAGCCAGGGTAGGGCTAAAAGAGTCCTGAGGAAACAGTGCCTGCTGGGTCCCCCTGGCCCCGGTGCTCACCACCACCACCCCCACCCTGCTCCTCCTCCTCCTCCTTCTATCTCTCTCTCTCCTTCTCTTCCTTCTTTCCCCCTTGCTTTCCCTCTCTCCCTCCCTCCGCCAACGTGTCCATTAGCGAAACGTTGCGCACTCCTCCGAAACATACACAACTTATTTTTCCCTCCGATTAAAAATTCCGTTTCATGACAATGGAGATTTTAGCATTCCCTTGAAGCGCTTCACACAACACTGGTATGCAAAAAAGGGGGGAAGACAAGATGATATATATAATCAAAATAAGATATTTAAAATAAATATTCCTTTGAGGGTTTTTGTTTTGTTTTGTTGTTCTTTTGATTAATTTGCATTTTTTAATCTTATTTTAGGACATTATATTTCACTGACAGCTTTCACATTGTTTTTTCTATTACATATGGAAGTTATTTTCTTTGGGGAACGGCAGAGACAGATACAAAGCATGGCATGCGTGGGTGTGTGTGTGTGTGCGTATGTACGTCTAATATCGCAACTACAATTTCAGAGCCATTTACACATATAGAAAGAGACTCAACAAGGGTCTTAGCATGTTAATAGAGACGGCTCACTCACAAACCCTCAAACCCTAACAATTACGAGAGAGAGAAGGTGTATGTGTGTGTGTGTGTGTGTGTGTGTGTGTGTGTGTGTGTGTGTGTGTGTATGAATACTGTTTAACATCTGCTTCCGCACAGGGGAGGTGGGGTACATACAGATTTGGCTGTCTGCTGAGCTTTATATGTATACACATCCCCCAGCCACAGACAGAAGTGTGTGAATGTAGAACATTTGTGTGTGTGTGTGTGTGTGTGTGTGGGTGTGTGTGTGTGTGTGTGTGTGTGTGTGTGTGCGTGTGTGTGTTGGAAAGAAGAAGGAGCTTGAACGTGTTGCTGTGTGCGTGTGTGTTGCCGTGCTGAGGCTGATCAGTAGTGATTAACTGCGGCGCCGTATGCAAAGTGCTTTAATGAAGGGGTGCAGAGTCATCATGTAAATTAAATATGTCAAATCTCCTGGTGAACTTTCAATCTTCACGTGCAAAACGCTGCTTTCATTTACATCCTGCACTACTTTCCTCAGGAAAAAAGCCAAGTCATATATGCATTTTTACCTTTTTCTCTTTTTTTGTAAATAACCTTCCCCTGTGTAAAGGAGCACACACACACACACACATACACACACACGCACACAAAAAACACCCACACACACACACACACGCACACGCACATACTCTCCCCTCAGAAGGTCTGACAGGCCGTGCTGATGTGTTCGGAATGCACATGGTAATAGGCCAATCAAAAATGCAAAACAATTGGCAATTACTGAGAGGATCTAATGGTCATTAGAATTTACAACTAGGTAATGAACTAAAGTCTGCCCATACCATGCATATTCATAAAGCAATTTAGGCCTTGAAGATTAAAGAAGTGCTTAAAATTCAAATGAGCCTGAGCAAATTATCAGTAAGATTCAGTCAGGAAGTAGGGAAGTAGGGGCTTGTGTACAAGTGTGTGTAAATGTGTGTGTGTGTGTGTGTGTGTGTGTGTGTGTGTGTGTGTGTGTGTGTGTGTGTGTGTGTGTGTGTGTGTGTGTGTGTGTGTGTGTGTGTGTGTGTGTGTGTGTGTGTGTGTGTGTGGGGAAATGCAGGCATGTCTTCTGTTTAAGCGTTTACGTGTGTCTAAGCAAGCAGTGTGCCATTTTCCTGCTAACTAGGTTTTGTTAACAGGAAAAAATATATATATACGTATATATTGTTTAGTTTTATTTTTCAAACTGAATAACTGAATTAATATTAATAAAATGAATCTGTGCTGCCATTATATTGTTCCTCATAAAACCCTAGCTGTGGTAGTTATCGGAGGACAATAACGGCAAAGGAAATATTGTATTGGTATTAAATATAAAGTTAGAAATACAGTGCGTTGAAGACCATGAGGTGCTATAACTATCTATTGCAACAAAATATTTTATATTAAAACATCTAAATATATGTGTCAAAACATCTTTGTAATCATATTAGTAACATTCATTAACCATGAATGCAGCATAGTTTCGATGTAGTACCACCCAAAAATAAACGTATTGGCAGGCAGGCAGGAGATGTGACAGACTTTGGTGTGCTGTGTGAAGGGTCTTGACCCCCGCAGACACGGCCCGTGAGCTGCCGGATTACGCTCTAAACAACAACTTTAGTTCAGATAAACACCATTCTGTACTGACACACACACCACAAATACACAAACACCCAAATGTGTGTATCCACTCTGGAGTTTTTAAGTCCCGAGTTATGACTTTTCCAGAAAAAAAAAGTCACAGTCAAGAAGAGTTTGCCCTGTTATTTGTGTATGCAGAAATTTCTTTTCAAATGTTTGCATTGCACATACACAATAGCAGCTATAGTTTTGCTTAATATTGGCATGCCCAATAACTCTTTGAACAAACAAGCTTAATAATGTGCTTAATTAAACTGTGTGCATGCAGTGTTGATGTAAAGCGTCATTAGGATCCATGAATATGCAAAACTATGAAAAAAACATCTGTATGCTTTCCCAAAAATAAAAATATCAGGTTTCCCCTCTCCAGTGTATACCTCTACTACTGTGAGCTGCAGAGAACACACATACACACACACACACCAAGAGTCACTAAAACTAGGCAAGCCTCCAATACTAACATGAGCACAGCAAGCAATCAGCCAATTCACACACAAGCAGAAACACATACACACACTAGGTCAGGTCTTGGCACACATCGTATTAAATGGGCACATGTCTGAGAAGTGTGTCATAGATTTGAGTGACTTGTAATATATTCCATGCTAGTGCTGACTTTTAGTTTATTCTCCGATATAACCGTAAGCAAGTAACCAGCATCTGTAGTTTATCTTCGCAGAGTAGCTGCGTGTGCTGGAAAGACATAAAGTTGTAAGAAGAGAAGAAACGCAAAACAAAAAAAGGAGAGCCCTGAAAGTGCCTAGAGAGAGTCGACTTCTGCCATTTGTAACCATTAGAGCTCAAATGAATTGATCACATTGAGTGTCTTGGATGACAGAAGCTGAAAGTGAGTGGCACTGCTGGTCAAGGTGACCTCACACACTCTGCCCTTTGAAACCTGAGAGACAGATTGAGGAAGAGGAAGAATAGAAGTATCGATAAGCTTGAAAAGGTGACAGTCATATTTCTAGGAGGTGACTGCTTCTATAAAATGAGACCAACACATAATATGTCAGAATTTCTGTGTGTGTGTGTGTGTGTGTGTGTGTGTGTGTGTATAGAACAGTAAAGGTAAACAGAATAGTAAAAGCCTAGCCCACCCTTGGCTGCCAGTCCTGATCTGTGCCAACTCTCCTCTGGCAGCGTCCACTGAGGGATGTCCTGTTGCAACATTGCCAACTCACATAGCCTTTCATGTTTTTCCACACCCCAACACACAACTCGTGTGCATACACACATGCACATATGGCTTTCAGTGACCACAAACAAATGTCGAGTTGCACACAAGCTCATATAAGTGCACTCTCAAACATGTAGCACAGTAATTTCGTATCCTTCATCATCTGTTCCCAAAAGCCCACTCTCTAATTCACTGCAACTTATAAATACATTTTGCAGTACATAAACATTTTTATGGATACACACTCTAAAACATATGACATAATTTTAGAGCTACAACATGACAGAATCCGGTGGGTCTGCACACATATAACCACACACACACTCCAGCTTGGCAATAATATCCCAAAGAACAACTAAAAAAGTTTTAATGTAAAAAAAGGAGCAAAAGCAGCAGAGCTTTGAAGACAGTGGTTACCTGTACAGAGTTAACTATTCCCTAGTCTCTGTTTCCGCAACACAATGCAGATCTCTGATAACATTAGAAAACAGGGATCTCTTATTTCTTTGAATTGCTTTAAACTGTAATTCTGGATCATTCCAGCTCTGAGGCAGAACAACACCATGCACTGAACAATAAGAGGGGGAAATACGGGAGCAGCTTGACGAGAGCCAAGCTTTTCTCCTGTTGTGATGGAGGACCCGCCATTGTCCTGTTGTGGGAGGGTCGCAGGGAAGAAGCGTCACAGGGTGGTGAGACAGAGAGGGTGGCACTGTGCCAGGATGTGCCCGTCTGCCTGCTAAATACCTTTGTTCCCAACAAGCTGGGTTTCACTGCAAGAGCAGGTGAAAAGAACATTTACGGGGTGACGATTTTTTTAATGTTTTCACCCCTTAATAAAAATATTATTATTATTATTATTATTATTATTATTATTATTATTATTGCTATTATTATTATTGTTATTATATAACAATAATAATAATAGCAATAATAATAATAATAATAATAACCATTATTATTGTTGTTATTAATTATTATAGTTTTTGTTGTTATTGTTGTTCTTATTATTACTTTTTTCTTTAAGGGCAGCACAAAAATTCACAAGTCAACAAAAGTGTGTGCCATGGCCCATTAAATGAAAAAAGCAAACGAGCAAAGCCCACCCACCCCCACAGTACACGGCCGACTGGATCATGCAAATCAGTGCTGAGGATGCTGGATATCACAATGCATCTGTGAACTATGCTCAGAGTAAGATCAAACCCATAACTGCTCTAGGAGAAGAGAATTAAACATTATCATCCACCATTAATTAAACTCCATCCCTAAGGACAGCATTATGCATCTTTTTCTATGTTTCTGTTACTCTCTCTCACACACAAACACAAACACAGCACACACATTTTTGTCTTAATATATTTTTAAAGCTCAAACAGGAGTAATTGTAAATATATTCAAGCCGAACACTCTGTGGAGCAATCTCGGCAGTGAAAAAGAAATAAACACGCTTTCTTCAGGAAATTGCAGCCAAGCTACCAGTTGGATGCATATTCATAAAGAGGACCTTTGCAGGTGTTGTACAATGTCATAGCTTTGCGAAGATGGTCATGCGGTGAGCCACTTCCTGATATTTTATGTAATAGTGAAAAAAGAAAGGAGGAAAATGCAGAGAATAAGAGGCTGTGCGTATTCAGAGGTGAAGCATTGCAGCATACAGAGAAATATATGTCTGTCTGAGCCCCAGTCTCAACCTAAATAAAAGGATTATTTTTTCTTTTGTAATGCCTACATAACTCTGATGTAGACACACCCCTATATATTTTCTCATTTTCAACTGTTTCTACAGCAACTACATCACTATCCATTTATCATATCTGTCATCACCATGATGACTTGCACACATGCACATGCACAGTTATGTGCAAACGCAAAGGAGTTTCAGTGAATACTGCATAGGAAATGTCATGTTCAAATGCACACAGACACTCACTGCATTTACCAGCTTTATTTACAAAATCTGATCGTTGATGTACTACTGATAATTAAAAAATTTAAAAAATGCCTGCCAGTGAGGTCACATTTTTAGAACAGAAACTTGCAGGCTGCTCATATGCAAACTAATCATAGAATAGAAATCATTGAACACGGATCCAGCAAAGAGCATTTAAAAAAAAAATTATTATCTGCACTGAGGGCTATTCTGCATGGCTTCAGTATTCCATTGAATCAATCAGTGTATATATTGTACTGGAGTCATCGTTTTTAAAAGGACACCATGGCAAGAGTCTTGACTGTCTAATCTGAAAGTTCACAATTCCAAATCTGGAACCAAAGCAAATTCAGTCTGCAATGTGGACACAATTTTGATAATTAATCTCAAAAAAGGAGACAATCCATTATTTATTACTTTCACACAAACATAATGCACTGAGCATCAAAGAACAAAAATAACTTACTTTTTTAAAAAAGGTACCTTTTATTTGTTAGTCCTCTTGTCCAGTATTGAATATATTAATCGCATTAATGACTAACAGAATTAAAGGGCATTTAATGTTCAACATCAAAATGGCGCAGAAAGGTATAAGAAGAAAAGAAGAATAAAGAGAGGAGAGAAGTAGAAAAGAAAAAGAGTAGACAGGAGATGATAAGGAACACGAGTAGACATGAAGAGAAAGCTGCAGAGTCGATTAGCTCTATACTTTTTGGCTGGGCCCCTTAACCAGGATACATGGTCTATTTGGGGCACACGCACACACACACCTCCGCTCATTGCTCTTTTTTATGTACACACACACAGAGTCCACACACCATTCCTCTGTGACAGCGACTGCCTTTCGTCTCTCTGAGTTACTCTATATGGGATTTGTGATGTTACATCACACATGTAGCTCCATATTTGGTGGCTTGGGCAACACTCTATATGTAATTAGTTAAAATCTTGTCAAGAAATATCTTAAATTAATACAAACAGTAATAATTGCAAAGCAATGCAATAATAATAATAATAATAATAATAATAATAATAATAATAATAATAATAATAATAATAATAATAATAATAATAGTGAAATTCTCCAGTTCTCCCACTCACACATTCACTTAAGTCCTCTTTATTAATATGGTTAATTAATATTTCTGTTGACCTGCCATAGCAGCAACACAGAGACAGGTTGGTAAGGTCCTTCCCACAAAACTGCTTTAAAACATCACAAGCACACATAATACCAGTGACCCAGTGATATCAGCTGAACCCTGCTACATTATGATGTAAATGAGTTTAATAACCCGCTTAGGGTCTGACAGAAACATGAGACGTGTGTGCGATAGCTAGTGAATATAAAGAGGTTGTATAATTTGCACAGAAATGGCATCAACATTTTTTAAAACAAAGGGGTTAACTACACATAGCTGACCCTGCTTACCACAATTATATATTAAAATCTACATCAATCTAATGTATGTGCTGGCTTCAACAACCACAGCTAACCACAGTGTTCGATGAGACTCACTGACTCTAAAGCGTAAGTGAGAAGTGGAAACAGAAACAGCTGTACAGCTGAATTGTGAGGCTGATAAAAAGCCTGTACTGACAGGCCCAAATCACTGGACATAGGACTGAGTGGCCCAGGCATTCCCGAGAACCTGATCTTTGAAGCAGAGGATGACCTGACATACGACCAAGGCAGAAAAACAGGCTGGAGAGACTCACTTACACTTTTTCTGCTCTCTGCAAATGCTCTGTCTAAATCAGCTAAGGCAGATCCACACACATACATTTGTGCAGTCATTTCTAATATTACATAAAAATGACATTCCTATCGCTATTCATGTTATTTATACTTGAATTTACTCAAGACACAGGATTACAGTGGGCTGCATATAAACACTTCTTTTGTAAGGTTGTTTACCATCAAAGTGATAAACTGCCTTGTAATTTTCTGTTACTTTCTGTAGCAGTATTTAATGTTTTAAAAAAAATAACTAGCAGTGTTATAAGCCTGTCCCCAAACATTCAAGGAGAACTGACTAGCCTTCCAATGGTCTTTGATTTTCAGTCAGAAAAGCATGCGGTTACACTTATATGGATAAGACGTGGCCGTTAAAAAAAATACAATGAACTCAAGCTGCATCTGAGTAAACCACATGAGAGCTTATAAGCTATACAGAGCAGGATTTCCCATGGGCCTGTGGATACACACTGAAGGGACTGGCTCTCCTGAAACACCAAGGTCTTCACCATCTAGCCCTAAGGCGTCCCAACTACCCTTTTTTGTCTTCTACCCTCAACTACCCTCTCATTTCCTCATTCTCTTGATGGGTATACACTCCTCCTGACAAACGCTTAGTGCTCCAATCGCCGATCACAAAATGGCAACTTAAAGCAAGGAGTGGATTTAATTACTGTAAAAAAACACCAGTGTGAAACCATAATGTATTTTGGGGTAATACCTGAGCAGTTTTAACTGCTTAGCTGCTCAAAAACACAGACAACTGAAAGGACAGGAGGTAAAACTAGACACACTCATTTGCCAAAACAAGCATACAGCTAGTGGTTTAGACAAGTGATGCATGCTTAAAGACTGAGTTTAATTTTAAAAAATCCCACCCAGTCAGAAAGTGAGAGCTATGCTGACTCTAAACTGCGCTGATCTCTTGATGATAAATCACAACAAAGAATTTTTTTTCTTCGACTTCATGCTGTAGCAGAGCAATGCAATATTATGATATATAAGCCCTCATCCCCCCCATCTCCACCCTCCCAACACTGAAAAGTGTCTCCAGAGTTGTGGATGAGAACTCCACAGAGAGAACATGTGTGTGCGATATGTAGACTACACATCCACAAGTGCATCACAAACGTTCTTAACACATACCTACGAAAAACACGCGCACACACAGCATGCAACCGCATTCCTGTCCTTGTCACAGTCTTTTGGGATATATTTACCTGTTATGTGTTCCTGTTTCGGACAGATTCCTCGGGAAGACGTTGACAAGCAATCGTCGTCCTCCGGTGTGACCTGGATGCCCACCTCCACGGGGTTGGATGCTCTCCTCAGCTCGCCATGCGAGGGAGAAGGGGGCTTATCCACTGTCTTGTCCATGCACATGGTGCCATTGCATTGCTTCCTTTTGTGCTCAATAAAAATGAGGATATCCCCCAAAGGGAAGTTCATCTGACACTGTCCGCAGGTAAGCAGGTCCTGGTCTCCTTCTGGAGAGACCTGTACCAGCCCATGATGTTCCTGCCTTTCCTCTGAGACCACGGACGACAAGGGCTCGGCTGCTCATGGGAGAGAGCGCCGTTCAAGACACAACAAACAAGAGACAGACAGAGGAGAGGGGCAGAAAGGAAATCAGTGATTAGTGGTATTCTGATGGACACAACATGACTGAGTAGCAAATTCATAGCAAATATATTGCATATATTTCTAGAATATTTGGCACAACCATCACTCTGCAAAGAGACAATTAAATTACTATTATTATAATTATTTTAAAGAATGCTGTTCCCAAAATTATTTTAAAAAATTTGTTGTTCCATAATTTGGAAAACTTACACCGAAGAGGGTTTTATTCTTTTACCAGCAAACTAAATAGTAGTATTGCTGGACTAATGCAATATCTTGGACAGAAAAATGTATTTCTCTCCCAGATGATACAGGAGGCATTTTCACCATTTACAAAGCTGCTAGAATCACACTTTAAGAAAACTTCAAATCACCCTCAAAGTATTATTATTGTTGTTGTTATTATTAATAATAACAACAACAATAATAATAATAATAATAATAATAATAATAATAATAATAATAATCTTATTATTCTTGTTCTTGTTCATTTATTTATTTATTTAGAAAATACATACAGGACAAGATTTTTTTTCAAGTGTCCGGATCACGTGAATTAATTTAACCTTCACCCCAAGTGCACAGAAAGGGGGTAAAATGTGCAGTGAGCGCAACCTTCATCACAAGCTGCGAAAGCTAAAGCGCGGAATAAACGCGATGTGGCCACAGACTACTGCTTTAGATCTTACGTTATTCAACAGAACCCCGAAATGTGGGTTCCTGGATTGACTTGCTTGAACATTTGTCTCTTTGTGCACCAATTCCACAACAAATCGACAAATCAAGTTGTTTATATAAAAAGAAATTGTTCTGACTTCTATTCCTAAACTTCTTCTGGTTTTTCCTAGCAGCCTTGACTGTACAGTATAAATCTATAAATAAATCTATAAATACAGTCGCTACTATATTTAGGCAATATAGACATCTATAGGTTAATTGATACAGGCCATCATGTTTTTTGTAGGAATCGTGTGCAATAAATAAATAGAAATGTTAGATAAATACGTTCACTTCACTCTCTCCTGTTTTCTATAACTAAATAAAACTACACCGTTTCCTTCTCTCCTTTTTTGTCTATATTAAAAAAAACGTAACAGTGAGTGAAGAACTAAATACCCTCAACAAATGTAAACGACTATAAGAGCAGTTTCAAAGATTAAACTGACCAGGAGTGTCAGTCGGATATGGAATAGAATTGTCTTGTAAAAGTGCTGTTACGCAGTTTACCTTTACGCGCGATTAATTCCGCCTCATTCCCAAAAAAAATCTCACTACAGTCTCAAAAAGATCAGTCAATGTATGCGTTTTAATGGTTTAGATTTTTTAACTATTGATCACGAATACAAGCGCGAATAAACTGATGAATGGTTGATGTGTTTGTTACTTAAGTGTCTGTTTAAAACAAGAGGAACGTGGTCTCTAAAAGTAGTGTTTTAATGAGTTCTACCAAGGAATTGGTTTTAGACAATCCAAGTAGGTTAGGAGTTATCCAAGACGTTGAAAAGTCAGTGTAAACGCTTATTAGGATTGTTCATTCAAAAGAAAGCATATTCTGTGTATGCATATTTTCAGTTCGATTAGAGTTTTTGTGCAGTTTGTGCAACAGGCCAAAGCACGCATGGGTCCAGGAGGAGAAACCGATCGATTTGTTTTAAAGCGCTTAGAGGTGTCTATAATACCTCTATCTCTATGCTGTCGTTAAATATGTAGATAGAGGTGGCGGTAAAATTGCTCAGGTTCAAGTTCATTTCCAGTTTGTGATCGTAGTGTGCCTCCTAGCGACGGGTGTCACACACACATACGCACACTGATCATTGGGACACTACGGAGCAGCTACGGGACGCCGCTGTGTGTGTGTGTGTGTGTGTGTGTGTGTGTGTGTGTGTGTGTGTGTGTGTGTGTGTGTGTGTGTGTGTGTGTGTGTGTGTGTGTGTGTGTGTGTGTGTGTGTGTGTGCGTGCGTGCGTGCGTGTGTGTGTGGAAACCTAATAACGTTACACGATACGTTACGATGTTACAACAACGCGGATTTGTATCAAGCATGTTTATCCTTAAAGGTAGTGTAACACTTCTTGGAGCTCGGTGCCGTCTGATAACACGGTTCTGGCGTTTTTCCATAAGCTCCACAGTCCCGAGCATGTTTATGGCTCTGTTATAAATGATAGAACTTTGTGCGGCGGATGATTTCTCAATGAACACTTTTTGTGCTCTACTATATCGCCAAAAAAGCACGCGAGCTTCCAGAACAAGTCTGAAATGGTGTTCCTTGGGAGATCTAGTAAAATAGTTCAAATTACTGTGCAATGTCGTGTTGCTTTAAGGTCACCAGGTAAAACAAGATACAACTCATTAAAATAAAATAGAACTAGACTATGTTACTACTTTTGTAGTTAATGCGTTCCAGTCAAGCAGGTAGAAATGATTATCTGCGAATATAGTCGTATTCCTGTTGCTTTCGATAAAATATTCTATATTACCTCGGGTTAATCCACAGGATCTTTACATTCTGATCAACACCTGCCGTGCTTCAACTTTGGAAATAAAAAAAACTCTTGCTTATAGGTTAGATCGATAAAATTGTGGCTGATATACGTGTAATTTCCTAAAAGCGAGCGAGCGTCTTTCCTCCCGGCTCCAGCGCTGCTTCTTACGGTACACGCGGCGCTTGTAAACATACAGACACGAGATTTTTTTTCCCAATCAAAATGCACTTCCACTTTTTTTTGAAAATCTTCCAAAAACAGCGCGCGAGGAGGGGAATTTCTGCCAGTAGTCACTCTAAATCAGCCTTACGACAGAGTCGCAACAGTCAAACCGAAGCATGCGTACCTACCATAGTCCGATACCTTAACGCCTCTTAGGTGGCCGTAGAGACCGTGGCACGTGCGTGCAAAGAATTTAGTGCTATAAAACTTTCCAAATTTCAAGAAAGCGGCATTTGGACGAAAGTTAGATTATGACTTTGAACGGAAAAAAGCTACGCGTAAAGGTAATCTGGTCAATGGAAAGGCTTGCTGCGCTCCTCGGTGAAGTCCACTTGACCGCGATCTGCGCTGTCCGCCGTCCGGTGTGCCTTCGCAGTGTCACGCTCTCCGTTACGGGTTTTTTCCTTCTTTACGGAATATTACAACACCGGACCAAGAAAAGATGAAGGTGCACAAGACCTGCACAACACAAAGAGTATACTTACGCGAAAAATCCCGTTTGCTTAAGTGCTGGGGTTTGCCTTGCTTGCGGCGAGACATGGTGGTTGGCGACGGCTTTCAGCTCGGTTCACATCGGGAGAGCCGGGTTAGCGGGGAGACTCCAGAGAAAATATCTTCATCAATGCCTTTGACATCCAAAATAAATTAGAAATAATGCAAAGATGGCGCGGGGAAGATAGATAGTGGGATAGCCGTCATGGCTTTTTTTTGAAAAGAGAGAGAGAGGGAGAGAGGGAGAGATGAAAAAAATGGCAAAAGCCCCCCTGAGCTGCAAGTTCAAGTGCGGACGTGACGTCCCTGCGAACTTGAACGTCAGGAGATGGATGGACACAGACATACAAAACATGGGCAGGGCAAAACCGGGGAGTGGGAGGAGGGAGTGGAAATAACAAAACCAATGGACACTCATTAGGGGCTGGACATGAAAAATAGACCCGGAGAAGCCAATGGACAGAGAGATCAGGGGGCCGGACAAGAGGCGAGAGAGAGAGAGAGAGAGAGAGAGAGAGAGAGGAAGACAGAGGGGGAGAGAGAGAGAGAGTGAGAGGTGTTTAATGAAAGCAGCGTGCGCATTGTGTGTGTGTGTGTGTGTGTGTGTGTGTGTGCAGGGGGTGGACGTAGGCACACAGACCACGAAAAGCCAATGGACATGGGGGGGCTGGACATGCGATATGCAAGGGGAGGGGGAAGAGAAACCTTTAATATAAACGGCTTCAGTGGACACCCATCGGGGCTACTAGGTACGGTGGAGCCGAAACACGCGTTCAGCTCCTGCTCTGGATGAAGTGCACCAGACTGTGCAATTTCTTTAAATGGAAAGAACACTTAGAAGTACACTAAAACCAAACAGTAAGAGCCAACAGGACAGACAGGTTCCGCGCAAAACGGTGAGATGTCGAAAGGGCGTGTTATGACCCAGACATGCGCTCCGGGAACCTCTCCAAAATATTGCCTGGTAAATAAAGCGTCAGCGAAGTGAAGGTGTTTTTTTTTTTTTTACTAACGTTGTAGGTGGGGCATACTACAAATACTACACAAGCAAAGTTTTAAAACACACAACACAGTGACGAATATATCACGGGAGCAGCCCACTAAAAAGGGGGGCCGCCGTAATAAGTTTCAGATGTGTTCGGGTCAAGACGGCACTGGAGGAGAGGGAGGGGGAGTGGGGGGTTCATGTAAGCTTTTCAACTCCGCGCGGATTTTGGTTATAAGATGCTCAAAACAGCTCCAAAGCTTTCTAAATAATGATACGTAAAGAGCGTATTACAAAGGCGATGACTAAAAAGGCTTCCATACGAGGTGGGAGGAAGAGAGAGACACGCATCTATGCTGAAGTAGCTCAAGTATGAGTAGACTAAAGCGAGCGCGCGACAGAGAGAATCACGGAAACGAATAACCGAGGACAGTCTGCAGGGGAAGGGGAGAAAAAACTAGGTGATTCTGAGAAAGCAAAGGACCTGCGCTGGAAGGGGAATCTCCGTGATAATGTGTGGCCAGTGAGTGAGTGAAAATGTTTTACAGGTTATGTATGGTGTCTTCCGTTTTGGACGAATATCGATCGACGCGCGCGGTAGCTTTGCGTTATCTACTGCAGCAATAAGTGTCAAGCCCCATCCGAAAGTGTCACGGGGTTTGGATAAGACCTTCGTCACGCAAGATAGACAGGTCATGCTCACCAAGTGATATGTGGACCAGAGTTAACTTGGTTAATGCGCAAAAAAAGATTAAGGCGTGTAATCCATTTTCCCCGCGGGCTTTAAGAAATTTTGACAGTAGAGCTAACATATCGAGGACTATGAATGTCGTGCATACACGAGCAGGACAGACTAAGAACTTCCGTTTAATGTTACCTTAATGATTCTCATGTTGGCTACTCGTGTGCATTACCCAGCTGCAATGATCTTTTGATTGAGTGGTGTGATGGTCTGTCGGAAGCGACCACATTAGACGACTTTGTTTCCTGTAAGCTTTCTGAGTCCGACTGGCGCTCACTACTTTGCGCAACGAAGAAGAAAAATATCTCTGTCTTACCCAAGGGACTGTATATAAGACTTAAATGCTATAGACTCTATGGTCTGACCATACCTTGAACGCTTTGCGATGCGTGTTCAAAAACCAAGTCGTGCGTTATATTTAGCGTTACCATCGCGAGTGTTTTATAGAATCTGATTAAATGTGCAATAATGCAAAGTCGCACGGGAATTGCAGAATGCATATTGCATCGATTTCGGACAAATGTACTGCATTAAACCGAATTAATGT